>NW_028238628.1:0-137629 GCF_009769465.1 Tauraco erythrolophus | reverse complement strand
GAGACCCCCCCAAACTCGTGTCATGGGAGCTGAGACTCCCCAAACTCATGTCAGGGGGGTTGAGAACCCCCCAAACTCGTGTCATGGGAGCTGAGACCCCCCAAACTCATGTCAGGGGGGTTGAGACCCCCCCCAAACTCGTGTCATGGGGATTGAGACCCCCCAGACTCGTGTTGGGTCCTGAACTGGGCTGGCAGATCGGAGTAAATGGGGTGGGGGAAGGAGGGAGGGATGGAGGTGGGGAGGGGGAAGGGAAGGAAGGAGGGGAACAGGAGGGAGAGAGGGAGGGAGGGAAGGAGGAAGGAAGGAAGGAAGGAAGGAAGGAAGGAAGGAAGGAAGGAAGGAAGGAAGGAAGGAAGGAAGGAAGGAAGGAAGGAAGGAAGGAAGGAAGGAGAGACAGAGGGTCGGAGGGAGGATGGGAAGGATGGAGGGATGGAGGGAGGAGCAGATAGAAGGAGAGATGGAGAGAAGGAGGGATGGAAGAGTGGATCGATGGAGGGAAGGAGGGAAGGGGAGCTGGAGGGAGGGAGGAAGGAAGGGATGGAGGAGTGCGGAGATGGAGGGAAGGAAGATGGAGGGAAGGAAGATGGAGGGCTGGAGAGATGGAGGGATGGAGAGAAGGAGGGATGGAGAAATAGAGGGAGGGATGGAGGATGGAGGATGGAGAGATGGAGAGACGGCGGGAGGATGGAGGAAGGGCAGAGGGAAACAGATCTGGAGGTCAGGCCGTGGGGAAACCCCCCCCCCACCCCCCCAGCAAACCCCCGCGTCCGGCCGGTACAAACAGCCAGGTATTGTGGGGGCCCCGCGTGCAGCCGTGGGGCCCGGGGGCCGCCCCGTCATCGGGCGCTCCCCGCTTCGGCACAGCCCCGGGTTGGGGGGGGGTCCCCACCGCCACAGCCCCCCCGAGCTGGTGGGAGACACGATCCCCAGTTTGGGACCTGAGCCCCAGTTTGGGACCCGCACCCCTATTTGGGATCCACACCCCAATTTGAGACCCAAACCCCCAACTTGAGACCTGAACCCCAGTTTGGGACCCCAACCCCAATTCGGGACCCACACCCCAATTCCCCCTCCCTCCATCCAGAAGACCCCGACACTCAGGCAGCTCCCACTCCCCTCCCCAGTGAACCAAACCCTCTCGGTTGATCCCAAACCCCAGTGCCCCCCCCCAAACCCCCCTGGGGTGCCCCCACTGGGGGCTGAGGAAGAGAAGGGCTGGAGCCACCGTCCCAGTTTGCTTCCAGTTTGTGGGTAGTGGAATCCCTGGTGATGGGAGAAGGGGGGTGGGGGGGGAACCGGAGCCCGGGGATGGGGGGGGACAGGGGGGGCTGGTGGTTGCGGCCGGTGGCGCCGGCGGCTGCGGAGCGGAAAGTCCTGACTCAGGGCTGGGAAAGGGCCCCGCTGGCTCCCGAACGGTTGGGGGGGGGTGGAGAAAAATAGGGAAGGGGGGGGAAGAGGGAAAAAAAAAAAAAGGGAAAATAGGAAGAAAAAAAAAGGAAGGGGGGGAAGAAGAAAAGGAGGAAAAAGGAAGAAAAGAGGAAAAAAGAAGAAAAGAGGAAAAAAGGAAGAAAAGGGGGGGAGGAGAAAAGGGAGGAAAAGGAAGAAAAGAGGAAAAAGGAAGAAAAGGGGAAAAAAGAAAATAGGGGGCAGAAAGAAAAGGTGGTTGAAATGATCCCTTATAGTGGGGAAACGAGGCAGGGGGGGATCCCAGCCCCATCTCCAGGCCCACTCATGTCCTGGTCCCCCCCCCGCCCTGATCCCTTGTCCTTGTCCCCAGCTCTGCCCCTCCCCAGCCCACTCCCTCCCTGCTCTCCCCCACCCCTGACCCCCATCTCTGCCCCATCCCACCCCAGCACCATCCCTGGTCCAATTCTGTCCCTGTCCCCATTCCTAGTGCCTCCAGCTCCATCCCTGGTCCCCTCTTGTCCCATCCCTGCCCCTATCCCCACCCCTGTTCCCTCTTCCCATTTTCCCTCTTCTCTGGGTCCCATTTTGTCCCTGTCTCTGCTCTATCCCCATCCCTGGGACCCCCAACTCCATCCCTGTCCCCATCGCCATCCCCATCGCCATCCCCATCCCATCCCATCCCATCCCCATCCCCATTCCCATCCCATCCCATCCCATCCCATCCCATCCCATCCCATCCCATCCCATCCCACCCCCGTCCCCATCCCTGTCCAGTCCCCGTCCCCATCCCACACTCTCACCCCCGCCCCTACTGGCACCATTTCGGGGGTTTTGCCCCATCTCACCCCGCAGACCCTGAGGGTGACGGGCCCCCAGGTGCTCCCAGCTCCTCCCACCCCCCTTGTCCCTTCCCCTCCCCATCCCTTCCTCCCCCTTTTTCCCTTCCCAGTACTTTTCCCATTCGCCCCCCCTTCCCCTCCCCCCCCCAGCCTCTTCCCTTTCCCTTTCCTCTTCCCTTTCCCCCTTTCCCTTCCTCAGTGCAGCCCCTCTGCCCTTCCCTCCCCCTCCTCACTCCTCTCCCTTCCCCTTCTCCGCCCCCCCCCGTCCTCCTGCCCCACCAAACTGGTCCCTGTCTCCCTGTCCCCAGTCTCCTTCCTCCAGCCTTCAGCCTCCTCATCTTCCTCCCTTCAAAACTTCTTTATTTTTTTTCTTTTTCTTTTTCTTTTTCTTTTTCTTTTTCTTTTTTTTTTCTTTTTCTTTTTCTTTTTCTTTTTCTTTTTCTTTTTCTTTTTCTTTTTCTTTTTCCTTTTTCTTTTCTTTTTCTTTTTCTTTTTCTTTTCTTTTTCTTTTTCTTTTTTCTTTTTCTTTTTCTTTTCTTTTTTTTCTTTTTCTCTTTTTATTTCTTTTTCTTTTCCCTTTTCTTTTTTCTTTCTTCCTTTCCCTTCTCCTTTCCCTTTTCCTTTTCCCTTTTTCCTTTCCTTTTCCCTTTCCCTTTTTCCTTGCCCTATTTCATTTCCCTTCTTTTCCTTCCTATTCCTCATCCTCTCCTACCTCCTCCTCCTTCCCAATTTCCCTCTTCCCGTCCCTTCTCCTTTTTCCTCAGCCCCTTTTCCTCCTTTGCCCCTTTTCCTCCCCCTTTTCCCGGCCTTCCCTTTCCCCTTTCCCATTTCCTTTCCCTTTTCCCTTTCCCCCTGCCCCCACCTTCCCCCGAGCCCCCCCTCCCCTGTCCCGGTGCCCCCCTCCCCGGCGAGGGGCGGTTCGGGGCAGGGCTCCCGGCCCCGGTCCCGGCCCGGCCCAGCCCCGCCGCAGCGGCACAGCGGGGCGGGCGATCGTCGCGACGCTCCCTCCCTCCCGCACCGAGCCCCGGGACACCGGTACTCCGGGACACCGGTACTCCGGGACACCGGGACACCGGGACCTCTGGGACACCGGTACTCCGGGACACCGGTACTCCGGGACACCGGGACCTCCGGGACACCGGCACCCAGGACACCGGGACCTCCGGGACACCGATACCTGGGACACCGGCCCCCCCGGGACACCAGCACCTCCGGGATACCGGTACCTCCGGGACACCGACACCCCGACAGCGGCATCCCCGCGGCCGGTCCCCACCCCCGGCATCCCCGGACCCGCGGAGCACCGGAGAGTGGTGAGGATCCCCGGGACCTTCGGGATGCGGGACCCCTCCCCCCCCGCCCCCCGCCCCGGGATGCGGGACCCCGCGGGATGGGGGATTCCCCCCCGCCGGGAACAAGGACTCCGGGGATACGGGAGCCACGGGGTGGGCGACCCGCTCCAGGATGGGGGCACCCCCCCGGGGGAGGGCACCCGCCAGGACAGGGACCCTCCGGGATGGGGGAGCCCCCCCCGGGACATGGACCCCCGAGAAACGGATCCTGCGGGATGGGGGAGTCCCCTGGTATAGAGACCCCCCCCGGGACACAGGACCCTCCAGGACAGGGACCCTCTGGGGAGACTGACCACCCCCCCCCGGGCTGGGACCCCTCAGGCCAAGGACCCTCCTCCAGGATTGGGGGAGTCCCCGGGGGTATGGGACCCCCCTCAGGATGGGGGATGCCTTGGGACTGGGACCTTCTGGGATAGGACCCCCCACGAAAGGAGACCCCCTCGAGTCAGGAAGGGTCCCCCGGGATATGAGACCCCCCCCGATCCCCCCCCCAGAGAGGACCCAAGGGTCCGGGCACGGGGGCCGGTGCCTCCAGGGATATTTTCAGCCCTGGGACTTTGTGGCTGGGGGGGTGAGGGGGGTGTGTGTGTGTCCCCAACCCCACCTTGTCACCTCTGTCACCCTGTCACCAGCCACCAGGACCCAACTCGGGGACAGCTGGGGTCCCGTGGCATCGGGGCACCCCGGGGTGCTGAGCCCTGGGTGCTGGTGAACGGGGCACCGTGGTGTTGGGGACACGGGGACACGTCGGTCCCCAGGGCCATGGCACGCTGGGGACGGGGACACATCGGTCCCCATGGCCATGGCACCCCGGGGACGGGGACACGTTGGACCCCGTGGCCATGGCACCCCGAGCCTGGGGATGAGGACACGTCCGCCCCTGGCACAGGGCCACCCCAGGACCAGAGGCCACCTTGGTCCCTGGGAGCCATGGGGACCAGAAGCCGGGGATCCGGCGTCCCCCATCCCCGCATGAGGCCGGATCGTCCCCCCCTCGCTGTCCCCGTGCCCGCAGGGGACACCCTGGTGTCCCCCACCCCAGCAGAACCTGTGTCCCGCCATCCCCAGGGAAGAGACAGGGACATGGGGATGGTGCCAAGTGCCACCTACGCCTCAAACTGTCCCCTCGGTGGGGACGGCTTCACCGTGCGAGCAGGGGGAGCCGGGGCCCCTGGTGATGGGGCATCCCGGACACCTGGATTTGGGGGGACAGGGTGACATGGGGGCTCACGGGCTTGGTGGTGGGGGAAACTGAGGCACGGGGCACCCGCTGGGGTCAGGGCAGGGGGCAGTGGCACGTCAGGGATGGGGATCAGGGATGGGGGCATCGAGTTGGGGACAAGGGATGGGGTTTGGGGACCTGGGGTTGGGGACTTGGGGGATGTGGGGACAGGGGACGAGGGTCTGGGTCTGGGGACAAGGGACTGGGGACTGGAGGGATGAGGGACTGGGAAATGGGGACTTGAGGGGTCAAGAACTGGGGATTGGGGACCAGGGGGCAGGAATTGGGGACCAGGGGACAGAGACTGGGGACAAGAGGATAAGGACTGGGGACAAGAGGACAAGGATTAGGGACCAGGGATTAGGGACCAGGAGAGAGGGATTGGGGACAGGGGAGAGGGATTGGGAACCAGAGGACAGGAATTGGGAACCAGAGGACAGGAATTGGGGACCAGAGCACAGGAATTGGAGAGCAGGGGACAGGGACTGGGGACAAGGGGACAGGGATTGGAGACCAGGGCACAAGGACTGGGGGCCAGGGGACACGGACTGGGGACAAGGGGACAAGGATTAGAGACCAGGCCACAGGGATTGGGGACCAGGGAAGAGGGATTGGGAACCAGAGGACAGGAACTGGGGACCAGGGTACAGGGACTGGGGACCAGGGGACAAGGATTAGGGACCAGGGCACAGGAATTGGGGACCAGGGGACAGGGACTGGGGACAAGGAGACAGGGATTGGAGACCAGGGCACAGGGATTGAGGACCAGGGAAGAGGGATTGGGGACCAGAGGACAGGAATTTGGGATAAGAGGACAAGGATTGAGGACCAGGGGACAGAGCCTGGGAACCTGGGATCAGGGACAAGGAACTGGGGACCCCCAGAGCAAGGACCTCAACCATCCCACCCCGGGCACCCACGGGGACCCTGGGAAGGATGAGGGACCCCACCACGGAGCCACACGAGCCATCGCCGGCCGCAGCCACTGGTGCACCGAGCTCGCCCCGTTCTCAGCCGGCGGCTCCCGGCTCCCCCGGGGCTCCTGCCCCGCTCCCCGTTTCCCGCCGCCGTGCGCGGAGCTGATTTATGGGGAGGTTTGACACTATTTTAAGCGCGGCTCCGGGAGACGCTCGCCCTGGTTTTAATTACCTCGGCTCTGGCGGCAGGGCAGCGTTCCCGGGGCACAGGCCTGGCCCTTGTTATCCTTGGAAAAACCGGGAGCGCGTTGCGGCCGCAGCCGGGGCCGGCTTAAAAATAGGAGCAATAACCGCGACAAACTGGGATGGGGTGGGGGGGACACACACACACACACACACAAACACACACACACGGAGGGACCCCTCCAGAAAAAAAAAAAAAAAAAAAAGCTGGAAAACCCACAAATTGAGTGAAGGGGAGAGAAATTGAAGCCGGAAAAAAAAAAAAAGAAAGGGAAAAAAGTGGGGGTGATGGTGGGGAAGGGGGGGGGGCGCAGCTCGTGATGCCCGGTCTCAGGCGGCGGCAGCTGGAAGCCGTGAAGGGCATAAAAGCGGAGGAAGTGGCCGGGGAGGGGGGAGGCCGCAGCGTAATTGATTAAAAAGTCATAAAAGCAGAAGGAGCCGAGATTGGGGAGGGGGGAGGTGGGGGGTGGGGGGGTAGGGGGGTGGGGGAAGGGGCCCCCCGCCACTGGCACGACTCTCAGAGAAGCCCCCGCGGGGGGAGACAGGGTGTTCTGAGCACTGGGGGGTTGGGGAAACTGAGGCACGGAGGAGTGGGGAGCGTTAGGGGTGTGTGATGGGTGTCACTGGGGGGTTGGGTGTAGCTAGAGTGGGGGGGCTGCCCAGGGCTGAGTGCCCCGTAGTCTTTGATACCCCAAAACTGGGTGCCCCACTGCACTGGGTGTCCCATGGTCCTCGATACCCTAAAACTGGGTGCCCCACCGCACTGGGTGCCCCGTGGTCCTCGATATCCCAAAACTGAGTGCCCCAGTGCTGGGTGCCCCATTGCACTGGGTGTCCCATGGTCCTTGATACCCCAAAACAGGGTGCCCCGTGGTCCTCGATATCCCAAAACTGGGTGCCCCAGTGCTGGGTGCCCCACTGCACTGTTTGCCCCATGGTCCTCGATACCCCAATACTGGGTGCCCTATGGTCCTTGATACCCTAAAACTGGGTGCCCCATCACACTGAGTGCCCCATGGTCCTCGATACCCCAATACTGGGTGCCCCATGGTCCTTGATACCCCAAACCTGGCTGTCCCACCACACTGTGTGCCCCATTTCCCTGGGTGCCTCCCCCCCAGCACCAGGTACCCCATCTCACCAGCTGCTCCCCAGCACCGGTGTGCCCCCCAGCACCCCCTCTTCCCCCCAACCCTCCCCCCAGCACCCTAACACCCATTTCCCCTCTTCCCACAGGCCTCTGGGCACCATGGCCCCGTGCCCCCGCTGACGCCTCCCCTGCCACCTTCGGGGTGCTCCCACCCGCGCTCCCCTGCCACCACCGCCGCCGCCGCCGCCACCATGGGTGACACCTACACCGCCGCCTTCCCCAGCGCCCCGGGGCTGCTCTCCCCCTCCGCCAGCCCCCAGGCATCGCCCAGTCCCTACGGCCCCGACTACGGCCCCTTCGGCCACCCCTTCCCCCCCCCCACCGGCACCCAGGAGGTGTTGGGTGCCCCCGTGGTGGTGACGGCCAAGGGGCACCCACCGGGCGACTGCTTGCCAGGGGTCTACCCTTCGCTGGAGATGCCGCATCCCTACGGCTCCTGGTACAAGGGTGGCATCGGCGGGGGGCTCCCGGGGGGGTCGGGGCCGGCAGCACCCTCCTGGTGGGACGTGCACCCTAACGGCGGTTGGCTGGGGGGGCCGGCGGGTACCGAGGGGCTCCAGGGCTCATTGCAAGGTCAACCCACCCTCAGCCCCCCGCTCCCTACGTACCCCTCGGATTTCGGGGCTCTCAACCCCCCGCCTTACACCACCAACCCCGCCGCGCCACCCCAACCCCCTAAACCCACCGCCGCCGGCGACGCCGCCACCGCCAAGGGTCCCCGCGGCGGGTCGGTGGGAGGCCGGCCGGCGTGCGATTGCCCCAACTGCCAAGAAACGGAGCGTTTGGGGGGCGCCGGGGTGGCGAGGCGTAAACCGGTGCACAGTTGCCACATCCCGGGGTGCGGGAAGGTGTACGGGAAGGCGTCGCACCTCAAAGCCCACCTGCGGTGGCACACGGGCGAGCGCCCCTTCGTCTGCAACTGGCTTTTCTGCGGCAAGCGGTTCACCCGCGCCGACGAGCTGGAACGCCACGTGCGGACCCACACGCGGGAGAAAAAATTCACCTGCCTCCTCTGCAGCAAAAGGTTCACCCGCAGCGACCACCTCAGCAAACACCAAAAAACCCACGGAGAAAACGGGCACCCCAAAACCGGTGCCACCGCCGCCGCCGGTGCCACCGCGCCGGAGCAACCCCCGGTTCCTTCTCCTCGCCCGCCGCTTTCTCCCGGGAAAGACGCCGCTAGTCCCGAACCCGGGAGTTTGTTGGAGATTTGAAGCCTTCAGCCTCCATCTTCATCCTCCTCTGCGCCGCTGGGGATATTTATTACGGGGTGCTGCCCCCCCGCCCCCCCAAAAAAAAAACCCCGCGGCCCCCCCTCCCCGCGCCGGGGTTGGCGGCAGCTCCCCGTTAGCAATTATAATTTATGTCTTAAATTATGGGGGGGCTCGCTGGGAGGGGGGTCGAGGTGAGACACCCCCCCCCCCCCTTTATTTTTTTCTCTCCCCCCCCAATTTCGCCCCCCCAAAACCTCGCCGGCCGCCTCGCGCCCCCGCACAGAGCTCAGGGACAGGGTTCGCCCCTTCTCCGCCGCCCCCAGCCTCGTTAGCACGCCGGGTTCGTTAGGCACTAATGTACCCTCCATCTCCCCCCCATTTTTTAGCTGGCTGTGTCCCCCCCCCCCAAAAAAAAAGCAATAAAGGGATTGCAAAGGCGTGGAAACGGAGCCGTGTCCCCCTTCTCCTGCGCCGGAGGGGCTGAGGCCGGGGGGTTTCATCACAGCGATGGGCTCTGTCCTCCTCCGCTGCGGCTCTCGGTGCTCGAAGGGAAACTGAGGCACGGAGGGGACGTGGCCACACTTGGGGTCCCCGCGTCCCCCTTGTCTGGGGGGTGGCGGGAGCTGCGTGGGGTTGGGGCCAGTCTGGCTCTGTCCCCTCATCCCCCATCCCCGGGTCCCTGTGCCTCCGCAGCCTCGTGCCACCGGCTCCTCTGGGCCCTGGATCCCTGCGGTCTCCTGTCCCTGCGGCCCCATGTCCCCGTTGTCCCTGTGTCCCCACGTCCCCACAGCCCCAGGATCCCATGGTCCCATGTCCCTGTGTCTCCGTGACACCGTATCCTGGTGTCCCCATGTCCCTACATCCCTATGGCCCCGTGTCCCCGAGACTCTGTGTCCCCATATCCCTCTGTCCCCACAGCCCCAGGACCCCAGGTCCCCATGTCCCTGTGTCCCCAGGACCCCCTGGCCCCATGTCCTCACGTCTCCGTGACACCATGTCCTGGCGTCCCCGTGTCCCAAGACCCCATGTCCCCATATCCCTCTGTCCCTGTGTCCCCACAGCCCCGTGCCCCCGTGCCCCCACAGCCCCGTGCCCCCGTGCCCCCATTGTCCCCGTGCCCCCAGACCCCGTGTCTCCACGTCCCTGTGTCCCCAGGACCCCGTAGCCCCATGTCCCCACACCCCTCCGTCCCTGTGTCCCCATGTCCCCAGGCTCAGGGAGCCCCCGAGCCGCTTTTGGGGACCCAACGGGACTTTTCCACCCGCACACGGCAACGATCACGCCACACGCGTGTGGCCCAGGGACACCCACGCATGGGAACACACAAACACACGCGTGTGCAACGGGAACACGTGAGCGCAGCCTCCTGCCTCAGTTTCCCCAAAGCAGCATTGCAGCCACGGGCCACGTGGCAACGTGTGGCCACGTCTTACTGAGGACACCCCAATTTCGGGCGCCGCGGGCTGGCGGGCACCCCACACCCCCTCCCTCCCCGGCGCCCTGGGCTCCCGCCAGCCCTTTGATGCGCCCAGCCCCGATTTGGGGCTTTTTTGGGGTTTTTCTAAAAAAAAAAACAACAAAAAAGCCACGGAAAAAGGCAAAGGGAGGTGGAAACGGGGGCCCGTGCCAACACGAAGTGGGAGGAGGTTGGGGGGGGGCTGCCAGCACCTACTGCCCCGTGGAGGGACAGGGATGGCAGCGGGTCCCCGTGCCAGCGTGGCGAAGCCACCGGTGTCACCCCCGGCCACGTGTGCCAATCCCAGCTGAGTCACCGCGGCCACGGCGCCACGGAGCTGGCCAGGACCCTGGTGTCCCCCCCCGGTGGGGGGGGGTAACATGCTGTTCCCCTCCATACACGGAGGGGAAACTGAGGCACGGAGGGGAAACTGAGGCACAGAGGTGTCCCGGTGCCAACAAGGGGTGCCCGGAGCTGGGTGCCACGACATGGGAGGGTGACGGGCGATTCAGGATGACAAATTCCAGTTCTCCCTATAACCCCCCAACTCTGCTCCCACCCCCCCCCAGACACAATTTTGCTCTTTTCAGGGTGTTCCCCCCAAACCCCCCCCCCCCTCGCCCCGCTGCCGCTCGCCGTGGGTGGGCCAGCGCCAACCAGAACACCCAGCCCCCCCCTCCCCGATCCGGTGGCCACCGAGGGCTCGACCGCCCGGAGCCTCCCAAACCACGGAGCCCAAACCCATCCAACGAACCCCCCCTCCAAAAACCCACCCCATCACGGACCCCGTTTTTTTGGCAGCGCCGGGTTTTCCTGCCTCGCTGCCCCATCAAGGCTTATTTTTTTTTTTTTGGGGGGGGGGGGGTCCAAGGGAAGCCACGAGGCCACGTCAGGCCCGCGGTGGTTGGGATGTCGGCGCCGTCCAAATTGTCGTCTCCTATCAAAGCCCGTAACGGGGGAGGAATGCAGGGCCCCCCCCGCCGCCGCAGGGCCCCCCCCCCCATCCCGCCGCAGCCTTTATTTAATATCCTGAAAAAATTAAAAGAACTTTTGCGGCCGCTAAGGAAAACACGGAGATAAAGGGAATAAAAGCGGCCGGGAACGGGAGGGGAAGGGGAAGGGAGATGCCGAAAAGAGGAGCTGGGGGGGATCCAGGGGTGGGGGGGGGTTAGGGGGGGAGGGCAGCACCCACTGTCCTGCCTGGGGGGATGTGGGCACCCATGGGGCTTGGGTATGGGGGGGCGTGGGCACCCACAGGACCGGGGCACCCATGGGATCTGGGTATGGGGGGGACACGGACACTCACGGGACCCGGGTATGGGGTAGGGGGGCACACGGACACCCACGGGACCCGGGTATGGGGGGCATGGACACCCACAGGACCTGGGCACCCGCAGGACCCGGGTATGGAGGGGGGACAGACACCCATGGGACCCAAGTATGGGGTGGGGGGGGCAAACACACGGGCACCCACAGGACCTGGGCACCCATGGGATTTGGGTATAGGGGGGCACATGGACACCCACGAGACCCAGGTATGGGGTGGGGGGGCACACGGACACCCATGGCATCCAGGTATGGGGTGGTGGGGGGCACACAGACACCCACGGGACCGGGGTATGGGGTGGGTGGGGGTACACGGACCCGCATGGCACCCAGGTAGGGGGTGGGGGGGGTACACGGACCTGCATGGCACCCAGGTATGGGGGGGAGGGGGGCACACGGACACCCACGGGACCCGGGTATGGGGGACATGGACACCCACAGGACCTGGGCACCCGCAGGACCTGGGTATGGAGGGGGGACAGACACCCATGGGACCCAAGTATGGGGTGGGGGGGCAAACACACGGGCACCCACAGGACCCAGACACCCATGGGATTTGGGTATAGGGGGGACACGGACACCCACGGGACCCAGGCATGGGGTGGGGGGGCACACGGACACCCACGGCACCCAGGTATGGGATGGGGGGGGCACACGGACACCCCCGGAGCTCACAGGTAAAGGCCGCCCCCATGGGACCCGCGCACCGGGGGCACCCACGGAGGTGCGCACCCCCCATCCCCATGGGACCGCGCACGGGGCGGGGGGTCGCGATGTGCCCGGGGCACCCCCGGGTGCGGCGGGGGGACGAGCAGGGTGCAAGGGCAGGGGGTGCCCGGGGCGGGGTGGTGGGTGCAGGGCACGGGGGGGTGTCCCCGCCCCGGGGGGGTCCCCGCCCCGCCGCCACGTGCGCCACCGCCTCCACGCGCCGCTTTCCCACCCCCGCGGAGGGGCTGGGGAGGGGGCACCGCCTCTCTTAAAACGGCAATACTCTTGCAAGCGGTGGGGCCCCACTAATTTATCAGCCTCTCCCTTACGGAGACGGAACCCCTAATTCACGGCGAGGGGACTGGCTACAGAGGGCAGAACCAGCCACGCAGTCACCGCTTAGGCAGACCCAGGGCAGGGGGGTGGGGGGGGGTCGACCCGCCGCTCCGCCCCCGCTGTGCTCGAACGGGGGTCGTGGCCCCTTTAATTCCGCGCACACCCCACGACGCCGCCAGGGGGGCGCGCGAAGGCGCTCGCGGCGGCGATTGGCCCTCGGCGGGACCCGTTGGCGAGAGGCGGGAAAAGGGTGAGCGGGAACATGGCGGCCGCGGAGGCGGGAACCGGGGCCCGAGACGGGGTGCGGGGGGGCGTGAGGGGCTGAGGGGGCGGCGGGGGGACGGGAGGGGCCTCTCGCTGGAGCCGGGACTCCCCCCCGGCATCTCCGAGCGCCCCCTCGGGCGGGGGGCGCTTACCGGGGGGGTTCGGTGTCTCAGCCCCCCCCCCCGGCCCGTCTCGCCCGCAGGCCCCGCGGCGCAGGGGGGGCCGCGCCCCGCGGCGGGATGTGCTCCTTAGCGCTGTTCCCGCCCCCGCCGCCCCCCGGGGATGTCGCTCTCTACGAGTTCAACAACGCGCTGGTCTGCGGCCGCCTCTGCGAGCAGCTGCCGCTCGCCTTCCAGAGCCAGGTGAGCCCCCCCGAGCCGAGTGAGCTCCCCCCGAGCCGGGGCAGCCCCCCCCGGAGCCGAGTGAGTCCCCCCCTCCCCCGAGCCGGGTGAGCCCCCCTCCCCCGAGCCGGGTGAGCCCCCCTCCCCCGAGCCGGGTGAGCCCCCCCCCCCCCGAGCCGGGTGAGCCCCCCCCCCCCCCGAGCCGGGTGAGCCCCCCCCCCCCCCGAGCCGGGTGAGCCCCCCCCCCCCCGAGCCGGGTGAGCCCCCCCCCCCCCGAGCCGGGTGAGCCCCCCCCCCCGAGCCGGGTGAGCCCCCCCCCCCGAGCCGGGTGAGCCCCCCCCCCCGAGCCGGGTGAGCCCCCCCCCCCGAGCCGGGTGAGCCCCCCCCCGAGCCGGGTGAGCCCCCCCCGAGCCGAGTGAGGGCACCCCCCGGAGCCGAGTGAGCCCCCCACTCCCCGAGCCGGGTGAGCCTCCCCCCCCGGAGCCGGGTGAGCCCCCGCCCCCCCGGAGCCGGGGCAGCCCCCCCCGGAGCCGAGTAAGCCCCCCCTCCCCGAGCCAGGTGAGCCCCCCCCCCTCCCAGAGCCAGGGGAGCCCTTCCAGGCTCGGGGTAACGCATCCCCCCCCCCCCCCCCAGCTGTGACTGGAGCTTCGGCCCCTTCTGCTGGGGGTGTCTCCTCAGCCCTCCCCCCCCTCAGCCATGGCGGACACAGCCTCCCCCCATCTCTGCACCCCTTTCTTTTCCCGCATCGCTGTTTGTTTCCTGCCGCGGGGGGGCCCTTCCCCTGCTGCCCCCCACCCCAAAGCTCCGCTCCGTGTGCCCCTCCCGGCAGCTGGCAGACCTGCCCGTCCTCAGCCTGCCCAAGGAGGCCCTCAAGGCGCCCAGCCGGCTGGAGCACAGCGCCCGCCCGGCCTTCATCCACCACCGCGAGGCCCTCTGGAAGCGATGCCTCAGTGCCTGGTGAGTGTGTGCCCCCCCCCGGAACATCCCGGTGTGCCGGGAGCAAAGCCAGGAGCTGCCCGTTGGCGTCGTGTCTGCGCTCAAACCCCCTTCCCCGTGTCTGTTATGGAATCATGGAATGGTTTGGGTTGGAAGGGACCTTCAGGATCGCCCAGTTCCAACCCCCCTGCTATGGGCAGGGACACCCTCCACCACACCAGGTTGCCCAAAGCCCCATCCAACCTGGCCTGGCACGCTGCCAGGGATGGGGCAGCCACAGCTTCTCTGGGCAACCTGTGCCAGTGCCTCAGCACCCTCAGAGGGAAGAATTTCTTCCTTAGATCCCATGGAAATCTCCCCTCTTCCAGTTTAAAGCCATCAGCCCGTGTCCTGTCACTCCATGCCAATGTCCAAAGCCCCTCTCCAGCTTTCCTGTAGCCCCTTTAGGTACTGGGAGGTGCTGGAAGGTCTTTGCCCTGGAACACGGTGGAGGCATCTCTGCCCCTTCAGCTCTCACCCACGAGCCGCTCCCAGACCTTCATGGTGCTGCACAACACCCCAGACTGGGCTTCCTGGGAGGGCTTGGGGGGAGCCCAGCACAGCTGGGGGCAGCTCCCAGTCGCTGGTGACGGGGGGGGTTGCCTCAAGCTGAGGGGGGAGCTGGTTTGGAGGCTCCTGGGGGCTTCTCAGGGGAGGGGGGTTTTGAGGGGGTGGGGAGGGGGGGGTCTGGGGTGTCACCGGCACGCGGGGCGCCGGAGGCTGACCGAGCTCTCCGCTGCAGGCGGGACGTGGGGCTGTGCGGGGTGCTCAAGGAGATCGCCAGCGCCGAGGAGGAGGAGGGTGAGTCCAGCCGACCTGGGGGTCTCCGGGGTCTCTCCTCATCTTGCTCCAATCCTTCGGTTCCTTCATCCCCTTTTCCATCGTGCCCATCCCTGCCTGCCCCCGCTGCCTGTGCCTCCTCTGCCCGCCCAGCCTCTCAGTGGAGCCCACGGCAGCTCCGACGGCCATTTTCTCTCCGCAGGGCTGCGCTGGGCCAAGACGGGCTCGAGCTACACGCTGGCCGTGTGCCACTGGCTCTCCTCGCTGCACAGCTCCCTCTTCCCCCACCTCTCCGTGAGTTTTTCCGGGGAATTAACCCTCCTGCTCGGGAAGGCAGGGACCATGCGGCGCATCCCGCGCTGGGGAGCTGGTTTGGACGGTGGGTGGGTGGCACCCTGGGGTGTGTTGGAAGGGGGGTGGTGAGTAGGGCGAGAGAGGTTCTCCTGCCCCTCTACTCTGCCCTGCTGAGGCCACATCTGGAATATTGTGTCCAGTTCTGGGGCTCCCAGTTCAAGAAGGACAAGGAACTGCTGGAGAGAGTCCAGCGCAGGGCCAGGACGATGATGAAGGGAGTGGAGCATCTCCCGTATGAGGAAAGGTTGAGGGAGCTGTACTGGGCTATATGGGGCTATACCAGGCTGTACTGGTCTCTTTAGCTTGGAGGAGACTGAGGGGGGGGACCTCATTAATGTTTATAAATATGGAAAGGGTGACTGCCATGAGGATGGAGCCAGGCTCTTCTCAGTGGCATCCAACGATAGGACAAGGGGAAATGGATCTAAGCTGGAACACAGGAGGTTCCGCTTCAACATGAGGAAGAACTTCTTCCCAGTAAGGGGGAACAGAACACTGGGACAGGCTGCCCAGAGAGGCTGTGGAGTCTCCTTCTCTGGAGATGTTCCAAACCCGCCTGGACGTGTTCTGGTGGGATCTGATCTAGGTGGCCCTGCTCCAGCAGGGGGATTGGACTGGATGATCCTTTGAGGTCCCTTCCCATCCCTGACATTCTGGGATTCTGTGGAAACAGCAAAATATTCCTCCTGCTGGTGCCTGGTGAAAAACACTGTGGGTTTCCGTCACCATATGGGCACTGGAAAGGCGTTAGGACAGCGCAGTGCTCCAAGAGGGACTGAAATCGCGGTGGGGGAGAAGGAAGAGGGGGTGTTTGGATATGGAGGGGGGTCCTCACTGCTGTGCCAGAGGCAGCTCCCGCTGTGGCACATGCTGCCAGGGCTCAGTGTTAACTCTTTTTTTCCCTAAAGCTCACCAGCGAAGACATGATCGCGGCGTTCTCCCAGGCGGTGGACTGGTGAGTCCTGTGAACCCACCGCACGCGCCCCCGGCCCCCTGTACCTGCAAAAGGGGGTTGTGGAGCTGAGCGAAGGGGGTGGGGGCACAAGGAAGGGATCACCCCCTTTTTTTTTGGCTGCTCAGTCTGCCCCGTAGGTGGATGTTTGGGCAAAGGCTTCCCTGTTGCCTCCGGCTGCCGCGGTTCGTTGCACGACAGCGAGCGGCAGAGCACGCCCCGACGTGCTGCACGTGGGGGAAACGGCACGAAACTAGATCAGGGCTTGGAAAATTCCTGAAAATATTCCTGGGTGCTTCGTTAACCGGCTCCTCGTCAGAGCCCTGGGAATAATTGCCAGGACGGGGTAATTCTCAGAGAAAACGGTCCCACTCAGTGAAAAGGAAGTTTTATTTCACTGGTGACTCTGGGAACCACCTTTGTAGGACTTGGGGGGCTGCTGGGTGGTCGTGCCCGGTGCCAAGAGCCCGTCACCGCTGCCTTGAGCCTGAAGTGTCGGTGTGGCAGCTGGCACACCTCACCCTGCCCCGTCCCTCCCTCCAGGGCTGGCTGCACCATCCGGGCCTTCGCCTGGCACCCCCACACCAGCAAGTTTGCCGTGGCTCTCCTGGATGACTCCATTCGGGTCTACAACTCCAACAGGTGAGGGCTGGGCCGCTCCTCGGGCACTGGGAGGGTGCTGCTCCTCAGGGGCTGCCTCTGCGCCCCCCCCTGCTCCCCGTTTCCCCCTCAAATCCATCTCCAAGGATTCCCCCGGCGTCTCTGCCCGGTGCTGCCTCGGCGTTCGCTCGGGCTTTGCTCTCGCCGGCACCGTCGGTCCCCAGAACTTCTTGCTGTGCAGCAGGAGCTCTGCGAGGACGTCTCCAAAAAAAAAATCTCCGGCCTTACTTGAGGAATTTTCTTTCCTTCCTTGGTCTGTAGCTCCCGGGGGCAGCCCAGGCTGCGGGGGCACACGGCCTGGCTGCCGTCAGTCACGGGCAGAGCAGCCTCTTGGGTGTCATTGAGTCTCCTTCCTCCTTTTCCACTAGAGAAGAGGAGGCTCCAGGAAGACCTTCCAGCACCTCCCAGTCCCTAAATGGGCTACAGGAAAGCTGGAGAGGAGCTTTGGACACGGGTGTAGAGTGACAGGACACGGGGTGATGGCTTTAAACTGGAAGAGGGGAGATTTCGATGGGATCCAAGGAAGAAATTCTTCCCTCTGAGGGTGCTGAGGCACTGGCACAGGTTGCCCAGAGAAGCTGTGGCTGCCCCATCCCTGGCAGTGTGCCAGGCCAGGTTGGATGGGGCTTTGGGCAACCTGGTGTGGTGGAGGGTGTCCCTGCCCATGGCAGGGGGGTTGGAACTGGGTGATCCTGAAGGTCCCTTCCCACCCAAACTGTCTGGGATTCCATCTGTGATTCTCCTCCAGGTCTCCCTGCTCCCCCGGGGCGTGTAAAACCCTCCTCAAGAGACGACTGTGCCGGCTGCTCCTGCAGCCCCCCCGGCGCCTCCCTGCTGGGGCGTTCTCCCCCAGCTGGGATTTCAAGCCAGCAAGTGCCATCTGCCACCCCGGGGCCGGGCCGTGGGCAGCACGGGGCACTAATGGCACGAGGTGTGCTCTGGCTCGCTGCACGGCGCCGGTGTCACCTGGCTGGGATCTCCTCTGTGTCCCCCCACGGAAGCAGGTCACGGTGGGGCACATCTCCCCCCTTCCCACTCTCTTGCTTTTCGCCCCCCCACTGCAGTCAGAGCTGGAGAGAGGACACTGGGAGAGGGCCTGTGGTCCACCTCGGGCTGTGTGATGGCTCTGGATCCCTCCTTTTGCCTCCTGTGACGTGTCCCTCCTCTCCGGCAGCGCCACCATCCCCTCGCTGAAGCATCGCCTGCAGAGGAACGTGGCCGCCGTGGCCTGGAAGCCGCTCTGCGCCTCCATCCTCGCCGTCGCCTGCCAGAGCTGCGTCCTGGTGTGGCACCTGGATCCCACCTCCCTCTCCACGAGGTGACAGCCCCGCACCTCTCCCTGCCCTGGGCTGTCACCAGCCCGTTTTGGTCAACTTTGGGTTACCCATCCTGCCATCAACCGCGGCGGTTTCTCCCTCTTTCCCTGCAGACCATCGTCCGGCTGCGCTCAGGTGCTGTCCTACCCCGGGCACAGCCCGGTCACCAGCCTGGCCTGGGCTCCCAGTGGGGAGCTGCTGCTCTCGGCGTCGCCGGTTGACACCACCATGCTGGTGAGCAAGAGGCTGCTGCGGTGCCGCCATTGGGATCCCACTGCGGGGTCACCACGGGACGGTTCCGGCTGCGGGACCGCTGGCGTTTCCTCAGCAGCTGGATTAGGCAGCTCCTGGATCTGAACTGGAGCTGAAAGCCCTGGTCCCTATTCCCTAATCCACGTTCAGCTCCCGGTGTCGTTACCCTCCTCGTTGTCCCCTCTTCCAGGTGTGGGATGTGTCCACGGAAAACTGCGTCCAGCTGCAGTGGTTTGGGGGTGGTGGTGTCACTTACTTGGCTTGGTCACCCGACGGCAGCAAGGTCCTGGCGGCCACCCCCTCCGCGGTGTTCAGGTGAGCTCCCGCCCTCCGGAATGTTTTATTCCACCCTCATCCTTTTCATTTGCTCCAAAACTCGGCAGACCTGGATTCCTTGTGTCCCAACTGCTCCTCTTCCTCCTGCGTCTGTCGTGGTGGGGGGAAAAATGGGTGGGCACTGGGGTCTGACACCGTGGGCTCCTCCTGGAGCAGCGGAACTGGGGCAGATCCCAGGGATTTATCCTGCTGATTTCGGCCCGTCTCTGTCCCAGAGTGTGGGAGGCTCAGATGTGGACGTGCGAGCGGTGGCCCACTCTCAAAGGACGCTGCCAGGTAGGACGGGGGCATTTCCCACCCGTATGGGGCACATGTTGCCGCCGAGACCCCTGGGGGGGGGGAGTCCTGCACCCCCCACCCCCTTTTCCAGCTGGCTCTGGAGCTGCCGCCCGGGCAGCGGGTGTTACCGTGGCTCTGTGTCCCGCAGACGGGGTGCTGGAGCCCGGACGGCAGCCGACTGCTCTTCACGGTGCTGGGGGAGTCCGTCATCTACTCCCTGTCCTTCTCGGAGTACCGGGGTGAGTCCCTCACCTCCTCCCTGTCCTTCTCGGAGTACCGGGGTGAGTCTGGCCGTGCCGAAGCTTGCCAAGAGCCAGTGCCCGGTGCCCAGTCCTCCAGCCATCCTCTTGCCTTGGGATGCAGCTGGGCTTGGCTGGACGGCGTTTCCCAGCGTGCTGGGACGGAGGCAGGCGAAGCCAGGACACACAGAGGGAAATTTGGTGTCTGGGGGGTCTCTCAAAGCTCAGAATCTCTGTGAGGTCGAGTTTTTCCCCCTTCACGTTGCTCCTTGCTCGCGGTTCCGATTAGAGTCACAAATATTTTGCAGGGAAAACTTAACAGTGGTTAAATGCTCGGCTCGCGTGGTGTTTTTTTTTTTCATGGAGGCAGCTGGTCCTGATGTTCTGGGGAGAAACCCCCCCTGTCCTCCACCCCGACCACGGGTGGATGCTGCTGGGATGGCAGCACGTTGCTCCACAGCCGCTCTGAGAAACGGAGAGAAAGTCTGTGAAATAAAAAGTGGGATTTTTAGGGCAGTGAGGTGACCCACGGAGTAATTGGAGCAGGAGAAGTGACCAGGCTGTTTGGTTTTTGTTTCAGGGGAGATGCAAGGGCAGGTGGGAGGCTCCAAAACAGCTTCCATCGTGGCGGATCTGTCCGAGACCACCTTTGAGACGCTCTACGGGGAGGAGAGGTGGGTCTGGCAGTGCCCGTGGGTCTGGCAGTGCCCGTGGGTCTGGCAGTGCCCGTTGGCCCGACGCAACGCAGGGGCTGTGGGCTGGGAAGGGGGATCTCACTGCTGCTCCTGCTGCTTCCAGGATCGGAGGAGAAGTCCACTCCATGGTGTGGGACCCTACTGGTGAGAGACTCGCCGTGATCATCAGAGGTAAGTGCTGCCTCCGCCCTGCCCACCCCAGGGCTGGGATTTGCCCGGAAACCCCCCGGAGACTCTCAGACCCCGCCGAGGTGAGGAGTCAGGTCGAGAAGGCAGCACCCACCCTCCGGCCTTCCTCACCCTCACCCTGCTCCTCCGTATCCTCCGGAGAGGGATGCATCCGAGTTCCCTCCCCGCTTCCAGTGGGATGAATCACCTCTCCCAACCCCGCTGCGAGGTCTCTGTGTTCCCACAGCGCCCACAGTACACCTGGAGCCCGACTGGGCCTCTTGGCTCCGTGTCTGGGAGCAGCCCCTGGGATAATGGAGCCATTCAGGCTCTCCTGGACGGGTCCCGCTCCGAGACAAAGCCGACCTTTGAGGGAGCACCGGAACACGGCGCTGGGGATGCTCCCTGCCACCAGCGAGGACGCGGCCGAAGCTGCTGGGCCCAAACTCAGGGTTTTTTTGTGCTTAAAGTGGGGTGGGGAAGAAACTGGATGAAGGGAAAACCGTGAGGGTACCAGGACTCCCATGGCTGGCACCCCCCTGTCCTCTGCACCTCCAGGCAGGTCCTGTGAGGATCTTGATGCAGAAACTGTGATGGGATGGGAAAAAAATCCCAAAACCTTCACGTTGGAGAGACAGGGCCCCCATTACGGGCTGGGGCGCTTCTGAAGAAGTCGCCTCCTCTTTCCCAAACCCTTCTCGGCCAAACCTCCCTCTGCCCGAGACCTCGGAGCCGGTTTTACATCACCGAAGGGTCTTTGTGAGCACGATCCCGGGATCCTGCTCACCTCGGTGTCAGGAAAACACCCTCCGCAGGCAGCTCTCCCTCACCCCAGCAGCTGCCTCTGCTTTCCCCAGCCCCTCCCCGCCAAAATCCGGCCGCGGTGGTGAGGAACCCGTCCGCGTGCCCGCGCGGCGCCTCGGACGAGGGCAAACCTCCCTGCTCCTGCTCTCCCTCCCGCAGGACACGCCGACGCTCCCGGCAGCCAGACGGTCGTCGCCGTGTTCCGCACGCGCAACAGCCCCGTGTTCGAGCTCCTGCCATGGTGCGTGGCGGCACGCTTTGGCACGGTTTGGCACGGTTCGGCATGGTTTGGGGTCGGTTGGGTCCAAGCGATCCCCTCGAGACGCGGTGGGCAAGAGCGGAGAGACGCTGCCACCCTCTGTGCTTGTCACCACTTTACCCCAAAATTAATCCCATTTTTGGCCCTATTACCCATTATCCACCTCCAAACCCCTTTGCTTTCCCTGGTGAATCCTGGCAGAGCCCCAAAACGTCTCCGTTTCACCCCGAGCTCCCCCAAAAGCGCTGCGTGTTGCCGGCGCGCGGTAACGGCGGCTCCTTTTCCCCCCGCAGCGGGTTCCTGCGCGGCGAGCGCGGCGCCCAGCCCCAGCTCCTCGCCTTCCACCCCTGCTTCAAGCAAGGTGCCCTCCTGACCGTGGTGAGTGCCGCGTCCGGTGCCGGTGGCACCTCTCGGGGCGTCCCGTCGCTGTTCCCGAGGGAAGATCCATCTGGGGGGCTGAGCAGGGCGGTGGAAAAACCTCCCCGCGGTGTCCCGGGTCCTTGATGGCATCACAGGGAGGACGTGGCAGGGGGTGGCAGTCCAAGAGTCACCCCCTCGTGTCCTGTACTCATCTGCCTCATCTTCCTCGTGTCCTCATCATCTTCCTCGTGTCCTCATCATCTTCCTCGTGTCCTCATCATCTTCCTCGTGTCCTCATCATCTTCCTCGTGTCCTCATCATCTTCCTCGTGTCCTCTTCCCTCTGCAGTGCTGGTCCACGGGGAGGATCAGCCACGTTCCCTTCTTCTTCGTGAGCACCCACGGCCCCTGCGCCAGCCCCAGCCGCAGCCCTGGCATGGCCAGTGCCAGCGTGCGGGAGCAGCCCCTCTTCTCAGAGCTGTGACAGCACCCACGGCCTCTTCGTGAAGATCCAGAGCCGGGATGCTTCCTCCTCCTCCTCTTCCTCCTCCTGGGATGCTTGGTGTGGCCGCAGGTGCCTGTCAGACCTCTGGGGCTCGCAGGGCTGGTGCTGTGCCCATTAAACCTGGCTCCTTCTCCCTGCCTCCCTCTTTCCTTGCCCTGAGGGAGCCGAAATTTCGCCGGGGGGGGTGAATTTTCCAAGTCCCCCGGGTCTGGGTGGGCTCCTGGGGCTCCGGAGCTGCTTTTTGATGGCAAAACCAGCTCGGGATGAGCCTGGAGGGGAACATCCCTTCCCTGTACCTTAATTAAAGCAGATTTAAGGCCCCTTTTTTGGGGGTTTTGGGGTTAAAGAGCTGCCACCCAGGGGGCTGAGGGGGCGTCCTTGGCCAGGAGTGCAGCCCCCAGGGGGGAAAATCCCCCAATGTGAACCAAAAACTCCTGAATTTGGCCCGTTTGGGGCTGCAGCCTGGCAGTGAGCGGTGCTGGCGGCCCCCAGCGCTCGTAGCCCACCCAGCACCGTGGTGGTCACGGGGAGCAGATGGGGGCACCCCCCTGCCCGGAGTGAGGGATTAGGGATGAGGCTGGGGGGGGAACGGGACAGCGTGGTTAATCCTTGGGATTACACATGGTTAATCCCTGGGATTACGCTGTAATCGCTCTACTAAATTCCAGGGCATGGAGAGGAGGGGGGGGTTCCCGCTCCCCCCGACCCCCTCAGCTCTGCAAACACCCCCCAGGATCCCCAAAATCCTCCCCAAAGCCAAGTGCCAACACAGGGCAGGGACCCCCCCCCCCCTTCCCACAGAGGCAGCTCCCTGGTGGGGCTGAGCCTGGATGGGGTTGGCATGAGGATACGGGGTGAAAACAAGGGAGTACGAACCCATTCTGGCTGCTGGGGCAGCTTCACCCCCCCGGTGCCCCCCCCTGCGGTGCTGCCGGTGCCCACGGTGCCTTAGAGGCCGGTGCTGAGCGTCTCTTCCTCCTCCTCCTCCTCCTCCTTGGCATGGGGGGGTTCACAGGGCAGTGCCCGCAGGTATTCCAGGTGCAGCTGGGTCTCGGCTCGGCTCCTCCGGACGTACCGGCCCACGTAGGTGAGGATGGCACCGAGCCACCCCCCGATGGCCACCAGCACCAGCACGTCTGGTGCCCGCGGCCCTCCGCCCCCCACCAGGGTCTTGTTGTGGCCGCTGGTGGGGGGCAGCACCGGGGGGCCCCCCCCTGGGCACCGGCAGCCCTGGGGGTAGCCGGGCAGCCCCAGTGCCAGCAGGAGCAGCCAGGCTGCCCGCATCGCCCTGTGCCAGGAGGCTGGAAGCGAGGGGGGGTCTGTCCCCCTCCCTTCCCACTGCCAGATGGGTGGTTTTGTGGCGGGGGGGGGACAGCGGGATGCTGGAGTTTCCCTCCCACTCTCCCAGCATGGAGGGTGTGATGCCTGGAATTCCCAGTTCACAGCCGCAGTAACCCCTCGCCCCCCCAAGGGCACCCTGATGTGCCCCCCCCTAGCCCCCACAACGAACACACTGGGGACAGACTGGTTTTTACTGGAGTCGGGAACCACCAGCAGCAGAAACAACAGGAACGGGGATGATCTTCAGAGAACCGGATCCAAAAAGTCTCTTGGTTTGGGCTCTGACTGGGCTCACACCAGTCCAACACCAGCACTGGGACCAGTGCCTGCCCTGGGGGAGGAGCCCAGGCCCCCCCAGCCACCTCCAGTTCAGCATCCTGCTGCGCTCTGGGCCACCCCCAGCAGCAATCCCTGCACCGCCCCAACACTGGGCGAGGGGTCCCGTTGGGGGTGCTGGCGGTGGGGGTGCTCATCCGCTGGGTGCCCCCTCCTCGTGCCGCTGTGCCAGCGCCCGCCGCGCCATCGCCAGCGCCCCGTCCCGCGTGCGGTTGCCGCCGATGAAGCCGCTGGCGTGGACGAAGACGCAGCCGGGGATGCCAGCGAGCTGGGACAGCGCCTCGTCCCGGAGCCCGCGCCAGGGCTCGGGGAGCGGGAGGCTGTGGGTGGGGGGCAAAGGGTGAAAAAGTGCCCCCGGGGAGGGGGGTGAAACCGCCATGGGGGGGCACAGGACGTGGCAATGGGACGGGTCTCACCGGCTCTGGAAGGTGTGTGGCCCCACCGGGACGCTCTGCACCCGCCACTGCCCGCTGCGGTCGGGGAAAAGCACCAGCTGCAGGGGGTCGGGCAGTGCCAGCTCCTGCTCCAGGCTGAAGACGTGCTCCTTCCAGGGGCAGCCGCCCTGCGGGAGCTCCAGCACCGCCCCGCTGGCGTCCACCTGGGGTGGGGGGGCCATGCTGGGCACACGGGGGGCCTGCCTGTGTGGTGCCACCCCGCCGTGTGCCTCAGTTTCCCTCCCGATCTGCCGCTGGGTGCTCTGCTGAGCCTGCACGGGGAGCTCTGGGGGGGGCACAGCCGTGCACAGGGGTATAGGGGCACAGAAGGGTGGGCATGGCCACGTGTAGGGGCATAGGAGAGGGGGCACAGCCATGCACAGGGGTATAGGGGTATGGGAGGGGGTGCACAGCCACGTGCAGGGGTATAGGGGCACAGGAGGGGGGGCATGGCCACGTGTAGGGGCATAGGAGAGGGGGCACAGCCATGCACAGGGGTATAGGGGTATGGGAGGGGGTGCACAGCCACGTGCAGGGGTATAGGGGCACAGGAGGGGGGGCACAGCTGTGCACAGGGGTACAGGGGCACTGGAGGGGGGGCACAGCTGTGTGTAGGCACACAGGGTGCAAGGGGCACTCTGGCTCATGCCAGGAGGTTCATACTGAGGGGACTGGGTCCCCCCTCACCCCATGCACCCCTCAAACTTTCAGCCTCTCCCACAACTGGCACGGGTGGTACCTCGAAGCGTCGCCGCACAGCCTCCTCCACCAGCGCCCGCGCGGGCAGCCAGGCGCCATGGTAGTAGTCGAGCCGGGCCAGGAACTCGCTTCCCACCAGCTCCATTGCCCGCTTGAAGCCCACCTGGGGAGGCAGAGGAGGGGGCAGAGGTGGCCCCATGCTGGGTGGCCCAAGCAGGGTGGCCACATGCCACCTTCCCGGACCCATTCCCCATGCCCACCTCGGTGTCCTGGTCCGGGTCGTTCCAGCGGGGGTTCAGGTGGCCCACGCGGGCGCTGAGGGTGGTGGTGAGGGCGTAGCGGGGCTCCCCCTCCGCCTGCGCGATGCCGTTGTCGATGGCGTCGATCTCCTCCACGAAGTTCTCGTACAGCTGGGGGGACAGCGAGGGGACAGCAGGGGTCAGCTCTGCCCAGCGCCCAGTAGCTGGAACAAACTGGTCTCCTCTTTAATGGGCTGCCTCCCACCAAGGAGACACCCTGGGGAAAACTGCAGCACTGGTGGGGTTAGAGTCCCCCCCATCAAGACCTTCCCAGTTCTCCCAGTACCTTATCGTAGAGCGCCGTCACGACGGGGCCGTCCTCCGGCTGCCCCAGGAGCTCTGCGAGGATCTGGGAGCCAAAATGGCAGTAGACCAGCCCAGCGCTGCTCAGCTTCGTAGTCCAGGGCTTGTCGGGCCGGAGGCTCCGCATGGACTCCGTGAAGGACCTGTGGGGCCGCGGGGTCAGGGCTGAGGGACCCCGATGCCCGGGGGGGGCTCCGGTGTGTTGGGGGGGGGTCTCACCTCTGGTGATGGTCGTAGCGGTGTCGCTCGGGGTCGTACTCCCCCCCAACATCCACCACCACGTCGCACTGGGCCAGGCGCTGCGGGTCCCGCGTGCGCACCACCTCCGCGTCCTGCCGGGGTGTGGGGTGAGGCCGGGGGAGCCCGGGGTGGGCCCCAGCACACCCATGGGCCGCCCCTGGTGGGAACAGGGACCCCAAGGAGGGACTGAGAACTTCAGGGTGACCCCCAGGTGGCCCCGAGGTGCAACTGGGGATCTGAAGGGCAACTGGGGACCAAAGGATGGCCACTGCGTGGGATCAGGGACCCCCCCAAGTGGGTCCGGGGACCTGAATGGTGGCCCTAAGTGCAACGAGGGACCCCCAGCAGGGACTGGGGACCTATGGATGGCCCCCGTGTGGGACCAGGGACCCCCAGCAGGGACTAGGGACCTATGGATGGCCCCTGGGCGGGACCAGGGACCCCCAAGTGGGTCTGGGGACCCGAAGGGTGGCCCCTGGGCGGGACCAGGGACCCCCAAGTGGGTCTGGGGACCCGAAGGGTGGCCCCTGGGTGGGACCAGGGACCCCCAGCAGGGACTGGGGACCTATGGATGCGCCTCAGGTGGGACCAGGGACCCCCAGCAGGGACTGGGGACCTATGGATGGGCCCTGGGTGGGACCAGGGACCCCCAAGTGGGTCCGGGGACCCGAAGGGAGGCCCCCAGGTGCGACCGCGCACCCCAAGAGACGCCCCCCGGTAACGGGGGACCCCGCGGAGGGACCGGGCACCTAAGGGTGGCCCCGAGGAGGGACCCGCGACCGGAGGACGGGCGGGATCGGGGCATCGGTCCCGTACCCGGTAGCGGGGCAGGAGGCGCAGCAGGCAGCACGCCAGCACCTCGTCGCAGTGGAAGGTGCCGTCGTGGGTGCCGATGCGCGCGGCGGGCTCAGCGCCGGCCCCGCTCCCGGTGCGCACGGCGGCGGCGGCGGCGGCGGCGGCCATGAGGCGGGCGGCGCTTCGCATCGCCCCCCCCCCGGCGCGGCACTGCGCATGCGCCAGCCCCGCCCGCCCCCTCCCCGCCCATCTGCGCATGCGTTGACACCGCCCAGACCCGCCCGCCTGCTCTACGCATGCGCAGCCGCGCCCGGCCGGCAGGACTCCGCCCCACCCCTTCGCCAGCCCCTCCCAGTCCGCGCCCTTCTGTCCTGCGCATGCGCCAATTGACACCGGTTCCCGCCTTGCCGCTTCGCGCATGCGCCGTCTCGTCCCGCCCGGCAGCCGCCTCGGTGTGACTGCGCATGCGCCAGCCGGCCCCGCCCCGCTCCGTGGGGGCGGAGTCGCGGCGGGGGCGGAGTCACGGCGGGGGGCGGAGTCACGGCGGGGGCGGAGTCACGGCGGGGGGCGGAGTCACGGCGGGGGCGGAGTCACGGCGGGGGGCGGAGTCACGGCGGGGGCGGAGTCGCGGCGGGGGCGGAGTCACGGCGGGCGCGCCCCCGCCCGGGCGACACGTGGGCGTCGGGACAGACGGACCGACGGACCCGGGGGGGAAACACGGGCGGGCGGGGACGTCCCAGGACACGTTCCCGGACACAGACACGTACGTGGGCACCGGGACAGCCCGGGCCACGCGGACACCTGCGGCGGCCCCCCGGGACAGACGGACACGGCGCTGCACAGCCCCCTCGGGACAGACAGACAGACACGGTCCTGCACAGCCCACGCAGGGACAGACAGACACGGTCATGGGTGCAGCCCACGCAGGGACAGACAGATGGACACAGCGCTGCACAGCCCATGCAGGGACAGACAGACGGACACGGCCCTGCACAGCCCACGCAGGGACAGACGGACAGACAGACACGGTCCTGCACAGCCCACACGGGGACAGACAGACGGACACACGGACATGTACGTGGGCAGACAAGGACGTCCCAGGACACGTTCCCAGACACAGACACACGTACGTGGGCACCGGGACAGCCCGGCCCACACGGACACCTGCACCTGCCCCCTTGGGACAGACGGACACGGTGCTGGGCAGCCCACGCAGGGACAGACAGACAGACATGCAGCAGCGCCCCCCCCCCCCAAAAAAAAAAAAAACCCACAAAAAACCATCCCAGGCGCCGTTCCCAAGCAAGATTTATTTGCAAGGAGCACCCGAGGGGGGGCTGGGTGCCCTCCCAGCACATGTCCATGGCCCAGGGGGGGGCACGACAGCTCTTCCCGGGGGGGCCCCGGAGCCTCCCTGCCCCCAAACCCCCTCCCCGGGGGTTGCTCCACTGGCACCGAGGGGGCACAGTGGCACGGAGCAGCCTCCAGCGCCCGGGTCCAGCACGGCACGGGCGTTAACGCAGCGCCGTCACGGGCTGTGGGGGCCGTGGGCCGGGCGGGGGTCCCACCCGGAGCCGCAGTGGGTGGGGGTCCCACCCGGAGCCGCAGTGGGAGCTCCCCCCCGCCAGGCAGTAGTGTCGGGAACGCCAATTCCAGCTCATCCGCCTGTTTCCTTCGCGGGCTGAGGACCAATTCCCCCTCCCGCGGCTGACACCGACGGCTTTCACTCCATCCCAGTCCCACGGCGGTGCACGGGACTGGTTTTAACTGGTGGGGACGCAGCCCGCGGCATTTTCCGGCAGGGATTCGGGGGGTTCCACTCGATCGGCATCTCCCTTTTCGGATGAGGGTGGGGACGAGCGCTGCAGATTTTAGGAGGGGAGCGGAGCCGTGAGTCCCCCTCCCCACGCAAATCCACCCCGGCGCTCCTCCTTCCAGGCAGCCCGTTTTTTCGGGTCAGGAAAGAAGGGATTGTCTTCCCGCCTCGAAATATCCGTAAAGGGATAAGTCAGCTCCGGCGGGCGGCAGGGAAGCGGAAAAGCTGCTCAAGGAATTGGGGAGAAACCACACGGATCCGGGAGCGAACCTCGGCCGGCTGAGAAGACAAAGCAGGAGCTCCAGTAGTGTGAAACCAAACGGTCCACGGACAAAAATTCCTGCCCAGGGGCCACATCCCGCCGCTCGCCGCCTCGGGAAAACCGGGCTGACTTATCCCTTTACAGGTGGGCGCTCAGCCCCGCGGCCAGAGTCAGGATATCTCGTTGCCGAAGACCTCGAGGACCAGCGGCGTGAGCTGCATGCTGTGCTCCGGGTGGAAGGAGAGGCAGCGGTACTGCTTGGAATGCTCCTCGTTCAGGCTCCGCAGATCCGTCAGCTTCTGGATCATCTTGGCGTAGAGCAGGCGGCCGCCGGGAGGAGGGTGCCGGCAGCGGATGTAGGTCTGGAGGATCTCCGAGAGGCGATCCTGGAGGGATTCCACCAGCGCCGTGTCCTGCACGCCTGGGCGATCTAGGAAACATGACCGGGTTGGGGTGATTCCCAGTTGGCCGTGATGGAGAGGTAGGGATGGGTGATGTTTTTGGGGGATGCAGCCAAAATTTGGGAGGTTGGTGATGGTGGGGGGATGAGCATCCTCCTACCTGGGGACAGGATGCAGATGGCCATGAGGAGCACGTGCTCTTCTTCGTGAAGGTTCAGCTTCTTCAAGCCCACCTGGAATTTCACGAGCGGCTCCAGCAGGTCCATGGTGTGGCCAGCTGGGAAGAGAAAAGGATTTTTAGCACAACCTGCTCTGGAACGAGGTCTCCTGGCAGATTCAGGGGGTGCCAGCTGCCCCGGCACATCTCTCTCCTGCGTTCAAGGGGTGCCAGCTGCCCTGACAGATCTTTCTCCTGCATTCAGGGGGTGCCAGCTGCCCTGGCAGATCTCTCTCCTGTGTTCAAGGGGTGCCAGCTGCCCTGGCAGATCTCTCTCCTGTGTTCAGGGGGTGCCAGCTGCCCTGGCAGATCTCTCTCCTGCATTCAAGGGGTGCCAGCTGCCCCGGCAGATCTCTCTCCTGCATTCAGGGGTGCCAGCTGCCCCGGCACATCTCTCTCCTGTGTTCAGGGGGTGCCAGCTGCCCTGACAGATCTCTCTCCTGCGTTCAAGGGGTGCCAGCTGCCCTGGCAGATCTCTCTCCTGCATTCAGGGGGTGCCAGCTGCCCCGCGCCTGGTCCCAGCGCGCCGCTCGCTCTGGTTCTCCTGGGATCTCGTTAGGGGATCCGTGCCCTGGCACTGAGGCCCTCAGCATCCCGAGTTCCTCTGAGGCTCCTCCACGCGCAGGGCGAGATGCCAGGTGCACGTATCTCATCTGCACCCCCTGTTCTCCGTGCTGCTCCCCAAATCCTAAAGCGGGGGAGCTTCAGGGCTGGATTCACCACCTTGCCCTGGCTGCAGAGCGGCGGCGGTGGGAAGGCTGGGATAACGGGAGCACGGCTGACGGCGGGATGGGGGTCTCAGCCCAGCCGTGGCATCGCCGAGCCGCTGGTGCTGCCGTTTTCCACAGCCTGCCAACGCATCCCTGCTTGTCAACTACTCGGTGCGGGGTTTTTCCCTCTGAATTTAAGGCTGGGATGACATTTGTCATCCCGCAGCAAGCCGGGGAGCCCGGCAGTGCCTTTACCTTGGGTGACATCGCTGGTCCTGTACTTGAAGTCATTGCTGCCGCAGGTCCACGTCATGTCCTCCAGGCTGAAGGACTGGTTGGAGCGCAGCATGATCACCTCGATGACGCTGGATTTCAGCAGCGCGATCTGGTCCTCTGCTGTCAGGTCCCTGGGAAGGGGGGAGAGGGTGACGCGGGACCCGCGCGGCGAGCGAAGGAATGGCCCCTGTCCACCCACGCGCCAGGTTCTCCAGGGGTAACCTCATCCCTTTGCTCGGGGCACCTCAGCTTCTCCCTCCCTCCGGGTTTCTGTGCAACTAAGCAGTGTTTAGGTGTTTCTGCAGCTGCATTTACTCAGTGGCACTGCCCAGCGCCCTGGGCACCAGCCTGGAGTTGAAGAGGACCTGTGGTCCTTCACAAACCAGGATGGGAACTGCTCACGTGGCCTTGAGCATCTTAGGAGCTCAAGAGTTTTGTTGACAGAGTCTGGGTGAATCGGGGTAAAGACAGGAGAGGAGGAACCCCAGGAAGGAGGAGAGACGGAGAACGTGAAAGTAGGAACAGACCTGGGAAGGGAACAGAGCCAGAGGGACAGCTGTGAAGATGAAACAGAGAAAAATGATCTTGCTGCAAAGGGCAGGATGGGATTCCCGAGAGCGGAAAACCACCATGGACATCAGGTCTGGGAGCAAACGTCTCACCTGAATCCCGGGATCATTTTGGCGAAGCCGATCACCTTCTGGATGCTGTAGCTGACCAGGTCGGCCACGTGCGGGAGCATGGAGAGGTGGGACAAGTTGATGTTCACGGAGGAGCTCTCGTCGTTCTCCTCGGAGAGGACCAGGTTCGAAAACATCTGGGGCTCCACAGACTCTGGAGAGAGGGAGACGGTCAGAAGGTGCCTTGGTGGCAGGCGAGACGTTACGGGCGAGGGGAGCGACGCCAGCCCGCAGCGGGAATGCCATCCGCCCCACCAGGAGGACTTTGCGTTGCGTTTGGACAGCAGGACGCGAGGAACGGGGCTGGGAGAGCGGTCAGCACCATCGAGGTTTCGCACTGGGACCTTTAACTCCTGTCCTAACCACAGCCCGAGCGGCCACGGAGCAGCCCAGCATTTGTGTTCCCTCCTCTTGGCCATCCTGGAGGACTCGGACACACGGATCCAGCTGAACACTTCATGCTTTTCGCTCACAAAAAGCCTTTGCGACACCCCCAGGAGGGTCTTACCATTAAATAAGCTCCCCAGAAGAGGTAAAACTGGGGTTGGAATGGTGAGATTTAGGTAAAGCAGTTGCACTTGGACCCCTGTCACCGCTGGAGAGGCGAGCGTGGTACCTGGAAACGTGCCGAAGGCATCGGAGGCGAAGAGGTCGGTGGAGTCGTCCGACGACAGGTCCTGGGTGAGGACGGAGGAGGACCTTGCTGCCCCTGTGCTGCTGGAACCGCTTCTCATGGGGGGCTGGAAGAGAGAGCAGGACGTGAGGGACGGGGCTGGGAGAGCAATGTGGTGGCAGGTGAATTTTGCCCTGGGATTTTTAACTCCTGTCTAGGGAGAAGTTGTGGGATGAGGGGGGTTTGGTGCACCGGGGCAGGACGTACCCGGAACTTGGTGAAGTCGGCGTAGGTGGAGTCGTAGGTTTTGCGATGAGCCTCCAGGAGGACGTCGATGACTTTCTGCTGCTCCTCCGAGAGTTTGGGCTTCAGGCTCTCCTTGAGCGCTTCCTCCTCCTTGCGCTTCAGGATCATCTCGCGCTTCCTCTGAACCTCCTCGTCCGTCAGGATGACTGCAGGGACGGGGAAAACGTCAGAAACAGGGAAACAGGGGCTGAAGCAGCTCCAGGCCACTGCAGCCAGCATCTCCATCACCTTCCTAATCAATTATTAAACCTGCATCAAGCCCATCCTCGACTGCCGGGTCACGGCTTCCCGCTACGGCACCAGGACAGTTTATATCCCATCTGGGTGCTTTCGGGCAGGGACCGGGTGCGACAAGGTCACGTCAGCGCTGCCAGGTGTCTGCTCTGTGCTGCAACCTTCCTGTTTGCTCTGTGCTCTCAGGTGAAAGAAATCTCCATCCTGCAAAACTCAGGCCAGCGGGTTCACCTCGCTCCGGCACGGCTCCGGCGCCGCTGTCGGCGCCCGACAACAGAGGGAGCCCGATGCGGCACCGCTCAGCCTCCGCGTCCGGCTACCACGGTAGGTCTGGGTGTCCAGCAGTGCTTCTGCAGCACTGCAAGTGTTTTTAAGCTAAGGGGACACATAAACATGCCCCCGCTGCCAGGGTGGGGTGTTTGTGGCTCGTGTGATGGGTGACAGCCTTCGGCAGCGGCCAAGGGGTGGACCCGAGGGCGATACGCAAGGCTTCTCCCGTTTCTTTAGGAAAAGAGAGCATCCACAGGCAGTTTGGGCTCAAATCTTAACTTTCTAAAAAAAGCTTAAGGACCTGGAAAGCCTCACAGGGTTGAGAAAGAGAAGAAAAGCAACAAGGAGCTGCAAGCATCTCCGGAGGGACCAAACCCCCACCCTCGTCGCAGAGTCCCACGTTCACAAAAGTCAATCCCTATCCACCGGCGGGTCCTAAAAATAGCACAGCCCATTCCTCAGGATGTCATTAGCCCTTTAACCAGCCACGGACTAAACCCTGGAGCGCGTTATCTGATGCCAGGCGGCTTTCTGCCCGCCTTGGGTCGCAGAGTCAAGGTGGAATTTGGGACGAGAGGTCGGCGAAGGGCAGCAGGAGCCGCGAGGAGCTGCTTGCAGTCCCCGCTGCCTTCTGCCACCTTTAGCCAACGGCGTTTTTCCAATACTTTTTCAGACTTGCACAAGCTCAGAGAGGACTTGAAGATCTCGGAGGCACCAGGACGACCGGCTCGGGCTGAAAGGTCACTGCTGTCCTTGGCACGGCAGGGCCAGCTCTGCAGGGGACAGCGCGGCTGCTTGGGGAGAAAAATTAAGCTTTTACCATCTCCCATTCTGGTTATTACTACAAAATCCTGGGTGCTGCGTGCAAGAAGGGAAACTGAGGCAGCACCTGCAGGGAAAGAGCCACGTGGGGCTGGGAGCGGAGATGGGGCGGAGAGCCGAGCGCTCGGGCTGCGGCCACGGTGCTCCAAGTCTTTGCCAGCACGGGATGTCCTGAGCATCAGGGCTTCGGAAAGGATCATTGCAGGTGTCTACATCAAGCAGATTTCGGATCCTGCAAGGAATAGGTCCCTTCCAACCCCAAATATTCTATGATTCTATGAAAATTAGGAAGCGTCTGCAGAGAGGATTGGAAAGAAAAGGATGTTCCTGTGCTGTGGCAAGACTGCCCAGGGAAACCAGCTTGGGATTTCCCACCCACCTTCGGGAAACTCAGCCCTCAAACAGGTTTGAAACACTGAGGCAGCAGCATTTCTCCACCTGGTAGGAGCTGAAAACCAGAAGGATTTCCCAAAGCATCACTTCAGTGATAGCACATCCCAGTGCTGTCGCCTAAGGCAGCCAAAATTTCCCTGCCCAGGGTCTATGGCACGAAGCATCCCGTTTCCCTGCACGTGCCAGGGCTGCCACGCAGCGAGGCTCGGCAGCGCTCACGGGCTGCGCGTTGCCGTGAATCCATCGCCGAGCCGCCGGCGACGCCGGCAGAACCGGGCTGTGGCTCTGGCTGCTGCAGGTCCCGGGTCTGGAGTTTAATCCTCCGACAGGACTTGCTGGAGCCCACAGGAGACTTGTCCTTGATAGGACAAGGGGTAATGGTTTTAAAATAGAGGGAGGTAGATTCAGGTTGGATATTAGGAAAAAATTTTTTACCATGAGAGTTGTAGAACACTGGAACAGGTTGCCCAGAGAGGTGGTGGATGCTCCATCCCTGGAGACGTTCAAGGCCAGGTTGGACGAGGCCCTGAGCAACCTGATCTAGTTGGAGATATCCCTGTTCCTTGCAGGGGGGTTGGACTAGATGACCTTTGAAGGTCCCTTCCAGCCCTGACCATTCTATGATTCTATGATTCTAAAACCCAAAGGAAGCCCCGCAGGTGTTTAAAAACATCAGATAAGAGGGAATTGCGATTCCCTTCCAGCTTGTCCGGGGGTGCGAAGGGCAAAGGCACAGCGGGACTCGTGCAAGCCACGGCACAGCCCGGCATCGGCGGATTGAGAACTGCCCCCGGCGTTCCTGGGGAAATCATTCCCGGTGATGACGGAGAGCAGCGAACCCGAAACGCAGTTGAGCGGCTTTTTGGTAGGAATGGGGATAACGTGGGCGAGGGATGTTGGCACGGTGACTTTGATAAACTCCTGGGGAAAAGGATTCGACCCGCATCGTACTCGCCCAAGGATGGGTGTTGCCCACCACATCCCTGCCTGCCCTGAGGGGGAATACGGGACCGGGAAGCGGCTCAACGCCTGCACCTTCCACTTGAGATCCCAGCTCCCGCCCCAGCTCCCATCTCTTTCCAAACACTGAGCCGGAGACGTCCAGCCACAGGCTCCTGGCACAGCTGGCGAGGCAGCTGAGTGTTTGTGGGCTGCCCTGACCCGAAGCCCGAGCGGAGGCTGAGATAACATCTGCCCATCGCTCCCAGTCGGACGCTGGTCCTCGGCGGGACACCGCGAGGGCAGCAGGAGAAGCCACGGCTGACACCGCGGGCAGCACAGGAGGAGCCAGCGAGGACACAACCCCGGCCGAAACCAGCGCCCTGGAAGTGCTGGAGGATGGCACGGAGCAGCGCGGAGGCAGACTGGCGAGGAAAGAGCAGCCAAATATAAAGCAAAATTGGGATTTAGGAAACATCGGGCATGGGATGTGTTCACTGGATGGAGTTTGAGCGTTTCCTTGAACCAGAACTGTGGGTGTTTCTGCCGCCCCGTGGCTGCTCCCCCACTTGGGGCCAGCCTGCCTGGCACGGCCGTCACGGCAGGGTGGCATTTGGGATCTGGCTGGCACAGCGGTGGCGGTCAGAAGCTGAGCTGGTGCCCCCTGGTTGGCAAGACGGCTGCGGAAACACCCCTGGCAGCCGCAGCGTCGGGGCGATTCAGGGCTGGATGAGGCTCAAGCAGCAGTGGGGATGGCTGTAGGGTCGAGGCGCGGGCATCGAGGTCAGGAATCATCCCCTGAGCAGCCCCGCAGGGCTCTGCGGCCCCGCTTCCCTGCCAAGGGTGCCCCGGATCGCTCTGCACCAGTCCATGCAGCAAACACCCTGGATGCAGCCCTTAAATCCGGGGAGCATCGCTGCTCCTTCTCCCAAAACGGCGCCTTCCCGCCCCATGGAGCTGCCCCAAGCCCCCGCCGGGGCCGCCCTGAGACGCTTTGGCATCGGAAGACGGAGCGTTTCCAAATGCCCGCGGGTGGCACGGCTGGTGGGGACAGGGATGGGACAGGGGGTGGCACGGACGGAACCCCCAAATTGCACAACGGGAACTCAAAGCTTGCGATGGCTGGAGGGGGCGTAACGGGACGCAGCAGCCATTTACACCGCAGATCCCGGATTTGCACCGGAGCAAATCGGAGCAGCGACGGGGCCCCCGGCTACGGCTCCGCTCCCGCCACGGAGACGGTGTCTCTGCGCCACGGCGAACCGAAGAAGCCACGCTTGCACAGATTTCCAAGCAGGCTTTTCCAGATGCTCCGTGCTTCGACTCCTGCTCTAATTCCAGTTTGCTGGATGTTGGTACCACGTGCTCCCAGTCCCGCGGGGAGCAGGGACGCTTCCCGACGTTTTCCCGGACGGCCACGACTCTTCCCTCCCGCTCGTGCTCCTGCTTCGCCTCTCGGCCAGTCTCCGGCGTTGCACAACGCCGCCGTGCAGCAGCTCCCGGGCCGGGGAATGACACATTCCATGTTTGGGAGCAGCAGGGACTTTTTTTGGCTTGGAGCATCACCGTCTGTTCGGGGAAGCGGAGGAGAGCTGGAAAGGCCACCTCCCTCCTTGCTCACCCTCGTCCCATCCTACACAGCCATAATTCTGCCGGCTACTGCTCCCCCCCCCGAGCATCTCTGCTCCTCTCCTGAGTGATTCGGGGAAATTCCCCTCTTTCTGCTCCTCTCCTTGGCTCTGAGATGATGGTTTGTTGGGTTTTTTTTCTCTCCTCCCCTTTGGGGATTTTCAGCACTGAGATCATAAATGGAGCCTCGTGGTGAGGATGCTGAGCATCAGCTGCTCGTGACTACAACCAGATCCCAGCAAGCCTCTCCCCTTTTCCAAGGAAAAGAACATCCACGGGGCAAACTAGAGACCTTGCTGCGGCATCAGGGAGGGGGATTAGCTGCAACCACCTTCCCCGATGTCCGAGGATGCGGCTGCAGAGGGACAAACCACCCCAGGACACGGCTGGGGACCCTCCCAGGGAAATTCACTGATTCCCAGCTGACTGGCACTGTGCCAAACACACACAAAAAATTCCCCAGCAGCAAATAAGTTGGCAGGGAGAAGATAAATTCAATGCCATGAGACTGCTGCAGCCCCAGGGAGCCCGTGGGTCCCTCCGACCGCTCGGTTTAGACCACACAGGACGGACGACCTGTCCCCAATCCCTGCGTGAATCCGCTGGGAACATCGGAGAGCTGTTAGAGGTCGGGGGAGAAGAGGCAGAGATGCCAAGAGGTGAATCACCCAAAGGATGCAGGCGGCTGCAGAGCCTGGATCCATCCAACACTCCATGCTTTGGCCATCACGGCCCCGAGGGAGCCCCTTCCTGAGCTCCAGGCAGTTGGCAAAAAGCAATTTTGCAGGGCAGAAGGGGCAACTTCAGCACTTTGCCACCCAAACCAGCGCCAAAGCAGGCGGGTGGGTACATCCATGCTAAGCCTCATCCTAGGAAAAACCAACAGCAAGTGGACAGGGCAGCCGAGGCATCCCTGGGCTGGAGACCTGCCCTCCTCGGAGCCATCCGAAGGGAAAGCGAGTGGTGAAAGGAGCGTTCCCGAACGCCACGGCGTGGGCCACGTGGTGGATTCCTCCGTGGCCGATGGCCCACGGCGCGGCCCCGCGAGCTTGCCCCGTGCTTTACCCCGTGCAGATAAGAGGCAGAAAACCACAACTATTTGCTAACGTGGGCAGCGGGCAGCGCGGGGCGAACCCGGGCGCTGCGGCGGGGCCGTAAATCCCGCTCCAGCCTTATGGCTGCCCTCCAGCTTCCACCTCCTCCCCTCCTCGGTTCCTCCTCACGGGCCAGCGGCCGACCCGGCGCTGTCCCCAGCTCCCTGGGGAGCGCTGGTGGCTCCGGGCTTTTGCTCCGTGGGTGTTTCAACACAGAAAGTTTCTTCCTCGCTGGGCCTTCCTGACAAGCGCTGGTGCCTCCAGCCCATCACCGTAGCATCTGGTCCGCAGGTTCGGCCGCCCCTGGCCCGTGTGAAGGGACCCTCGGCACGGCCGCGCTGACGCAGGTCTCAGCCCTGCGTGGTTCGGGCTGCGGATGATGTTTAAAATCATCCAGGTCATTCCAACCACCCCACGCTCCGGGGATGGAGAAGGGTCCGACTGCGCCAGACCCCAAATTAACGCAGGCACAAGGTCTGCGGGGCTCTGCCCTCTTCCTCCTCCTCTTCATCCCCACCTCGCTCCCTCATTTCTGCTTCGGACTCCGATCCCATCGGCGGCAGGGGCAAACTGGCCCAGCCTTGCCCGGGGGGCTCCTCGTCCTGGAGAAGACACAACTCACTCAAAAGCTTCACGATCCCTGATCCGACCTAAAAATAACAGCGGAACAGCTCGTTCCCCTTCGTTTAACCAGCGGCAAAGTCCGCAGGAAGGCTATTTTTAGTCTCCTTGGGTTAGATTTTGTTAATTCCCTACCAGTTTGCTAACGGGGTCGCTTACAGGTTAACTCCTGCGGAGAGCGTGGCCATCCCTGGGAGCTGGCACATCCCTGGGAGCTGGCACATCCCCGGGAGCTGGCACATCCCCGGGACCTGACCCCAGCCGGGGTGCAAACCCCCCCGGGCGTTGCTGCCGCTGAATTTTCCGGCCCTTCCCGAGTAATTAACCGGTGCGAGTCAACACGTTTCCCTCGGTAGCAACGGCGACGCCGCACGGACCGCGCCGGCCGGCTACCACCGGCTCACGTGTCCTCGTGCTCCCCCGAAACACGGGTGCATAGGGTGGGTTCTACGGGCTTTTCCTCCCTCTTCATGGGACACATGGAAAAAGAAGGTCCAAGGGTCTCCTCTCCATCAGGGACAACTGGAAATTTAGGCGTTTTTTTCCTGCAAACACCTACAAGTTCTGATTTTCTGGAGGACCCAGGTGCTTCGGCGGCGCCCCGTGACATCGGGACACCGTTTGCTCTCTGCTCGCCACGTCAGGAAACCAGCACCGCTTCCCTTTTCCAAATTTTTGGGTCCATCAATCATCTGATGCGACGTCCTGTTTGCAGCGTCTCCCAGCAGAAGGCCGTAATTTTGGGCTGAGCACCGCGGGAACACCAGCCTTCCCCTGAAGACCCGGGACACGGAAAGCACGTGTACGTAGGAGGAAACGTGTCAGAGAGATTTTGTTTTTAAAAGCTGCTTATCTATAAATATAGTTGGAGAAAATAAATATTTGGGCAACATTAGTCTGTTTGGGTTGGGTTAAAAACTCCTTTACTTCCCTCTGCTGTTGACTCAAGTCTCTGCCGTACGCGTGTCTGGATGGACAGACCCACGTTGCACCGAGAAAACAAAGCCCAGGAGGTGTCACAGAGCAAACCAGTTCCACGCTAATGGTGCTGAGGCACTGGGACAAGGTGCCCAGAGAAGCTGTGGCTGCCCCATCCCTGGCAGTGTGCCAGGCCAGGCTGGATGGGGCTTTGGGCAACCTGGTGTGGTGGAGGGTGTCCCTGCCCATGGCAGGGGGGTTGGAACTGGGTGATAGGACAAGGGGTGATGGCTTTAAACTGGAAGAGGGGACATTTCGATGGGATCTAAGGAAGAAATTCTTCCCTCTGAGGGTGCTGAGGCACTGGCACAGGTTGCCCAGAGAAGCTGTGGCTGCCCCATCCCTGAAAATGTTCAAGGCCAGGTTGGATGGGGCTTTGGGCAACCTGGTGTGGTGGAGGGTGTCCCTGCCCATGGCAGGGGGGTTGGAACTGGATGATCTTTGAGGTCCCTTCCCACCCAAACCATTCCATGATTCCATGATCTTTGAGGTCCCTTCCCACCCAAACCATTCCATGATTCCATGATCTTTGAGGTCCCTTCCAACCCAACCCATTCCATGATTCTATGACTGTTGTGGTGGGGAAGCTCATTCGATTCCCCCTGTTTGGGCACAGAGAGGAGCACCCAAAAACACGTTGGAGAAGAGGATGACTTTGCACAGGCAGGACGGGAGTACGTTCAATCAACGTAACCAGGAGTTAACCAGAAACAGCCCCGGCTGCTCTCATCAAGTTGATGCCCCCCAAGTGCCCGCGACGGCGACCCGGCTCCGATAACAGCAATTCCCCGGATCTCTAACCAAGGACCAGCCTCAATCATTAAACGAGCTCCTCTCAATCATTACCCACCGCATCCCCTGCCCTTCGCTGCCTCTTGGGATCTGGTGGGGCTTTCGGGTTTTCCGCCCGCGGGTCCATCGGGAAGGGAAGGGACAGCGCGGCACGAGGCCGGGCCGATCCCGGCGGGACGCGCCGCCGCCTACTCACACTCTTTCATCATGCCGATGTCCACGCAGCGCTTCAGCCGGCACGCCTGGCAGTGCCGCCGGTTGTCCTTGGTGATTTTGCAGTCGCCGTTGAACGGGCAGGTGAACATGGCTTTCCTCTTCATGCTTCTCCTGGAGAGGAACGGAAAAAAGCATCTCGGGTCAAATCAACACCGTTTTGAGTGTGCAAAGGGGATGCTCCAAGCATCGGGAAGAGATGCAAGCACAAATCCAGCTCTCCGGACAGCAAACTGCTGGAGAGAGATTGCTGGAAACATCTCTGACCTGACTGTTCAGCCTAGTTGGTCGCTCAAGAAGACCAAGCTGGAGAGCTTCTTAGATCTTAGAAGTTCTCTTGATCTTAGAGGTTTGGGCATTGCTGGACAGCACGGAGAGGGACAACACCGTACAAGGACCCAGCCCAAGAGTTCAACCACAGGTTGAGCAGCTTTCTGGTTTTGAACAGGTATTTTGAAGGCCAAAAGAAGGGTGGAAGGGTTGTAAAGCAAAAGAAACCAGAGTGGAGGCCGGCATGTCCCAAAGCAGCCCGTGGTATTAAACATTTACCAGCCTTTAAAGCCTGGCTTTGCTGGAATAACTGGCTGGAGCGCGTGTTTGTGCGCGCAGGAGAAGGAAATCTCATTGCAGGACACAGGGAAACAGCACTTCACATAATAACCCTCTCTTCCACCAAAACCACACCGTGCCACGTTAACCCGCCGCCGCAGTCGGGGCTGGAAATCTTCCAAGGACAAAGGGTGAAAGCCGGAGCGCGCGGGGACAAGTCGCCGTTCCGCGGGGCCGTCCTGCGCGACACCCGGTAACGGCACGTTCCGGACAGAGCTGAGCTGGTCCATCAACTTTCTCCTCTGTGTTTTCGGAGATGCCACATCTTTGCTTCGGAGAACGTCCCTCAACACTCTGCCATCAGCATCCAAACCTCTGGATTTGGGATTATTCCTAAAGGCGACGCTCGGTTCAAATGAAGACGCGATTCTGAACGGAGCTAAACCGAGCCCAGCGTAGCTCCGGGCTGGAAAGTGAAAGTGAGGATGTTCAGTGATGATGAAAGTGAGGAAGCTCAATATAAGCTCAATATGAGCCGGCAATGTGCTCTTGCAGCCCAGAAGGCCAACTGCGTCCTGGGCTGCATCAAGAGGAGCGTGGCCAGCAGGTCGAGGGAGGGGATTCTCCCCCTCTACTCTGCCCTCGTGAGACCTCACTTGGAGTACTTGCGTCCAGTTCTGGAGCCCCCAACATAAGAAGGACATGGACCAGTTGGAGAGGGTCCAGAGGAGGGCCACGAAGATGATAAGAGGGCTGGAGCACCTTTCCTATGAGGACAGGCTGAAAGAGTTGGGGCTGTTCAGCCTGGAGAAGAGGAGGCTCCAGGGTGACCTTACAGCGGTCTTCCAGTACCTCAAGGGGGCCTACAAGAAAGATGGGGAGAGGCTGTTCAGGAGGGCCAGTTGTGATAGGACAAGGGGTAATGGTTTTAAAATAGAGGGAGGTAGATTCAGGCTGGATATTAGGAAAAAATTTTTTACCATGAGAGTTGTAGAACACTGGAACAGGTTGCCCAGAGAGGTGGTGGATGCTCCATCCCTGGAGACGTTCAAGGCCAGGTTGGACGAGGCCCTGAGCAACCTGATCTAGTTGGAGATATCCCTGTTCCTTGCAGGGGGGTTGGACTAGATGACCTTTGAAGGTCCCTTCCAGCCCTGACCATTCTATGATTCTATGTAACTCGGGCACAACAGGGACAAACCCACCACCAGGATAACGCTGCGTTTCGGCACGGGGATGAAGAGCCTCCTGCTAGGAAGCGCCGCTCTCGCAGCAATAAAACCTGTCGGCGACGCCGAGCTGGTGGGGCGCGAGCCCGGTGCTGCGCCGGCAGCCGTGGACGTGCCAAACGGGCGACTTCGGGCCGAGAGGGCGCTGGCACGGGGACCCCTCAGCCCGGCAGCGGTGCCAAACCTGCACTTATAGGGTATAAATATAAAATGCGTCCTCGGGCACGCGGCGTGCAATTAGAGGTTATTTTAGGAAGGGAGATGTAAACAACGAGGCTTTGCCCTCCCTCCACCTCACAGGAATAAATGGATTTAAGGAAATTAATACTGGAGAGGCGATGGCAGAGCCCTCCATCACCTGCCTGACGCTGAGAAATTCCTGTTTCCCCCAGCAGCTGGCTCGGAGTCCATCCCTTTTCTCCGCATTTTCCTCTTCCACCAAGACCAGCAGGACTTTCGCTCTCCCAGGAAAGACGACAAACTTTGCTCAGCTCAGGGACAAAGCAGGATTGTCCCAAAATCTCCCAGTTTCGAGGAGCAACTCTGGTTTCGAGCATCCAGGGCACGCAGGGAGCTCTGTCTTTTCCCCCGGAGCCTGCGGCCAGGCTGGGGAATGCACAAACGAGCCGGAGAAACACGAGGCCGTTGGGCAGGGAAAGATGTTCCGCGTGCAAGGGCGAGCCAGCGTTACGGGTTTGGTATGAAAATTGCAGTTTATTCCAAGACAAGGTGGCTGGGCACAATAAAGTTGTTTTTTTTTCTAAGCAGCCACTTCTCTGCCCCAAGGGTCCGCGGCTACGAGGGGCCCCGAGTTCCACCAGCAGCGCAGAGGAGCGGCCGGGAGCTCACGCCGTCTGGCTCCGGTGTATTTTTGTAAAGCTCCAGAATTGGCCGTTTTCAAGGCTCGTTTAGGATCCGTGGCCCAGGCGGAATGTTAAAAATAACGAGATCCCTCCCTGCACAAACCCAGCCCGGGGGTGAGAGTAAACACGGCGGCGGCCAGCGGCGAGGGAAGCTGGGGTTTGGCGAGCGCCGCGCTCCGAGGTCGGGGTGGCTGGACCTGGTGGTGGCGGGGGAAACGGGGACAGCGTTCCCATGGACGCTTTCCATCATAACCATTTGCTGCACGGAAAGCCAACGTGGCAAAGCACAGGGGTGGCATCCGCGGCGCACCGGTGCCTGCAGGATGCCCATCTCATGGGGCAAGAGGAGCCCATCTCATGGGGCAAGGGGCAAGAGGAGCCCATCTCATGGGGCAAGAGGAGCTCATCTCATGAGGCAAGAGGAGCCCATCTCATGGGGCAAGAGGAGCTCATCTCATGAGGCAAGAGGAGCCCACCTCATGGGGCAAGAGGAGCCCATCTCATGGGGCAGGGGGCAAGAGGAGCCCATCTCATGAGGCAAGAGGAGCCCATCTCATGGGGCAAGGGGCAAGAGGAGCCCACCTCATGGGGCAAGAGGAGCCCGTCTCATGAGGCAAGAGGAGCCCATCTCATGGGGCAGGCAGAGCCCATCTCATGGGGCAAGAGGAGCCCACCTCATGGAGCAAGAGGAGCCCGTCTCATGAGGCAAGAGGAGCCCATCTCATGGGGCAGGCAGAGCCCATCTCATGGGGCAAGAGGAGCTCATCTCATGGGGCAGGGGGCAAGAGGAGCCCATCTCATGGGGCAAGAGGAGCCCATCTCATGAGGCAAGAGGAGCCCATCTCATGGGGCAGGCAGAGCCCATCTCATGGGGCAAGAGGAGCTCATCTCATGGGGCAGGGGGCAAGAGGAGCCCATCTCATGGGGCAAGAGGAGCTCATCTCATGGGGCAGGGGGCAAGAGGAGCCCATCTCATGGGGCAAGAGGAGCTCATCTCATGGGGCAGGGGGCAAGAGGAGCCCATCTCATGGGGCAAGAGGAGCTCATCTCATGAGGCAAGAGGAGCCCATCTCATGGGGCAAGAGGAGCCCATCTCATGAGGCAAGAGGAGCCCACCTCATGGAGCAAGAGGAGCCCGTCTCATGAGGCAAGAGGAGCCCATCTCATGGGCAGGGGCAAGAGGAGCCCATCTCATGGGGCAGGGGGCAAGAGGAGCCCATCTCATGAGGCAAGAGGAGCCCGTCTCATGAGGCAAGAGGAGCCCATCTCATGGGGCAGGCAGAGCCCATCTCATGGGGCAGGGGGCAAGAGGAGCCCATCTCATGAGGCAAGAGGAGCCCACCTCATGGGGCAAGAGGAGCCCATCTCATGGGGCAGGGGCAAGAGGAGCCCATCTCATGAGGCAAGAGGAGCCCGTCTCATGAGGCAAGAGGAGCCCATCTCATGGGGCAGGCAGAGCCCATCTCATGGGGCAGGAGGAGCCCATCTCATGGGGCAGGAGGAGCCCATCTCATGGGGCAGGGGGCAAGAGGAGCCCATCTCATGAGGCAAGAGGAGCCCACCTCATGGGGCAAGAGGAACCCATCTCATGGGGCAGGGGGCAAGAGGAGCCCATCTCATGAGGCAAGAGGAGCCCGTCTCATGGGGCAGGCAGAGCCCATCTCATGGGGCAAGAGGAGCCCATCTCATGGGGCAGGAGGAGCCCATCTCATGGGGCAGGAGGAGCCCATCTCATGGGGCAGGGGGCAAGAGGAGCCCATCTCATGAGGCAAGAGGAGCCCATCTCATGGGGCAGGAGGAGCCCATCTGGCTTTATCCTGCCCAACAGATCCAGAGGGCACTCCAGACTGCGCTTTGCCTAACTCCAGCTCTGCAAGCCAGGAAACCTGATCATTAGCCACCTCCTGACTGCAGCAGTTGAGCAGACATACACCCGGCGGTCCTACCCAGCACCCCGAGGAGAAAGCGAACCCCAGCGCCTCTATGAAATGGCTTTTACGTGATCAGAAACGTGGAGTTACCGAAAAGCCAGATGGTGAATTGCAGCCCGACGGCCCCCACCGGAGGGAGGGCGAAGCCTGGACCGGACTGGCATCGTGCGGCAGGTGTCGGGGGTGTGCTCGGTCCTTCCCTTCACCCGACGGGACGGGTGTTCAGGGTAACTCTTTCGGGGTGGTTATCAGCAAAACGGACTTTCGATCCGCGCGTTTGCAGAACCTGTGACGTGCCGTTTCCCGAAAACCACCCTACTCATAACCAAACCCCGCAGTGGCTTTCCTGGCACGTTTGTTCCATCGCCCACCGCAGGGCTAATAGCCAAAGAGTCATTTTGGCACCCAGGCTGCAGCAGAACCCCCTCGCACCACCATCACAAACCATCTAGGGTAGGATAATCCCCCGTTTGTCCCCCATTACACCTACACAGCCACCCAGGGAAGGCTCTGGGTACACCAACAGCCCAGTCAACACCAGCAGCAGAGCTGCAGCTCTCTCTGACACCCATTTTGCATCCGTTTGCATTTTCTCCCCCAAATCCTGCCAGCTCCATCCCCTGCTTCTGACCCCAGGATCCCTCCAGGCAACTGCACCTTGCCCTGAAATACTTGGAGGGACCCCTGGGGAAGCAGGAAAAGGGGATGGATTTCTGTTAAAAGTTTCACCTAGAACATGGCAAAGAACTGGGGAGGATTACGGGAGTGGGAGATGCAGACAGGATGGGTGGGGACTTCATCGGTTTTGAAACACCCGGAGCCTTTCCAAGCAGCTCTGCTACTAACGCCCAGTGTCATCGCACTGGGGGAAAACTAGGGCTGCAGATGGAACCAGTGAAACCGTAGATGCTTCAGCCAAGTCACAGCAGAATAAATCACTGGGGCTTAGCTGCTTTTTAAGTGCTCCTGAGCAAACAGCACAGCTCAATAAAAGGCTACTGTTGCCGTTGGCATCATTAGTAAACAGTGGACTTTGAAGCCACCGGCCAAAGGTTGCCTCACGCCTGTTTGTGCTGCAGGTTCCGTGCACGTCTGAGCACCCAGAGGTGCCTTTTACAGAGTCATTAGACCCAGGACCTCCTGGGGGACATCCCACCGGGGAGCCTTGTCACACAGCTACGTCCCCAGGGCAGGTGAGGTCTACCAGGAGGTCCTCCAGTGGTCCTGCAGCCACTCCAGCGGGCCAAAGCTCAGGCTGCATTTTGCTGCATCCCTCCGCTACGATGCACATGGCCCCAGGAACGGAAGAACCGGTCTCGGTTCAAGTCGGATCTGCAGCCCGAGTGTGCTCAGAAACAGCTGTGAAACTCTCCCTCCTCCGATATTGACAGCCCCTCGCCCTCTCTTAGCTCCTTCCAGCCAAGGCTGAGTCCGACCTCCCACGTTCAGCACAATCACCCACCAGGAACTGGCACCCAGGCAGTGGTTTTTCAAAGATCCGCTCGGGAGGCACAAGCTGGAAGTGGAAAAGCAGCAAAATGGCTTGTAAAGAAGCTTGTGTAAGAAGAGGGAACACACCAAGACCCGGCTTGGGGAGAGCGTGCCTGGAAAGGACGATTCCAAAAGAGTAGTAAGAGCTTTAAATTGAAAATAAGGGCTTGAAATGGGGCATGAAGGGCGAGCTGGAGGTGGGAGCTTTTCACATGGTTAAGATGTCTGGTCAGAAATACTGTCACAGCTGTACGTCTTGCACGATATGACAACAGAGACGGGGAAACGCAGTGGCAGGTTGCACAAGGTTGGTGCAAGAGTCACGTTGCACCCAGGAAGGGCGCGTGAAGCAGCACTGGCCATTTCGTAGAATCACAGAACGGTTTGGGTTGGAAGGGACCTCAAAGGTCACCCAGTTCCAACCCCCCTGCCATGGGCAGGGACACCTTCCACCACACCAGGTTGCCCAAAGCCTCGTCCAACCTGGCCTGGCACACTGCCAGAGGTCAGAAGCCAGACCGTTGCCTCTGTGGCCACCACGGGGACGGGGAAGGTTGGGGACACCAGACCAGAGCATGGAGCAGAGCACCTGAAAGAAGAGTGACTCATTTAGCAGCAGTAATTGAGGAAAATGTTGTCGCTCAGGTTGGCCGGGCTCTGAGGCCGCTCCGTTCAAAAACAGACTGCAAGACTGTGGTATGTGAAAACCCCCATCTAGCCCCAAAATTCCTGCAGGAGGAGGAGCTCTGACTCTGCTGCGAAAGTTCAAGCTCTAGTTGCTGTAACAGCCCAGCTCACGGTGCAAAGCCGTGCGCTCCGGTGCCTGCCATCCCACGGCCACCTGTGCCACCGTCTCATGACGGTGCCAAACGCTTGGGCAAGGCTTTCCCCAGCCAGTCCCACACCAGTCACCGTCTCGCCGCGTTCCACCGGTGCTTAGTCACCCTCTCAGAGGCAGAGGCAGGGGTGAAACGGAGCTGCTGAAACATTCCAGACTCAGAGACCCTGGCAGCTCTTGGAGATGGTTCTGCCGTGCTGAGGACCAGTTTGAGACCACTCCAGACCCTCAGCTGGCAGTGGAGCAAAGCCTTAAAACAGCTGCATGTACAGCCTGAAGCTCCTTTAAACCTCCCAAGGGCCAGAGTTGTGAGCGAGAGACTGCCTGATTTTGGGAAGATCCTGATGCCCACTCCAGTAGGTGGGCAGAGGACCACATGCATCTCCACACGCAAGCACGCAGAGCTTCAGAGCAGATGTTAGAGGCAGCTTGCTTTAAAGAAAAGATGGTCTGTAGCCATCATACTGGTTTAGTTTCTGAAGATTGCTAGTTTCAGGACCTGTTGGAGTGGGGCCAGAGGAGGCCACGGAGATGATCTGAGGGCTGGAGCACCTCTGTATGGAGACAGACTGGGAGAGTTGGGGCTGTTCAGCCTGGAGAAGAGAAGGCTCCAGGGAGACCTTCCAGCACCTTCCAGCACCTCCCAGTACCTAAATGGGCTACAGGAAAGCTGGAGAGGGGCTTTGGACATGGGCATGGAGTGACAGGACAAGAGGGAACTGCTTTAAACTGGAAGAGGGGAGATTTCGATGGGATCTAAGGAAGAAATTCTTCCCTCTGAGGGTGCTGAGGCACTGGCACAGGTTGCCCAGAGAAGCTGTGGCTGCCCCATCCCTGGCAGTGTCCCAGGCCAGGTTGGATGGGGCTTTGGGCAACCTGGTGTGGTGGAGGGTGTCCCTGCCCATGGCAGGGGGGTTGGAACTGGATGATCCTGAAGGTCCCTTCCAACCCAAACCATTCTGGGATTTTCCCAGGTGCCATCCACAGCGTGCTAGAGGCTCTTCCACCCCTGCCCACACAGCACGTGGAGGTCTGTAAGGTTCCCAGACAGATGGAAATCTCTGGCTAAGGGGAAAAACAACCTACTTCCCAGTCGCAGGGTGCCGCAGCAAGCCGCAAGAAGGGAAGTAGTTTGTGATCTCTCCGTGATCACCATCTGCAGGCACGTCAGCTGCCTGCAACGCGGGCACAGGTTTGGCAAGGCTGGCTGCAGCCCGGCTTTGCAAGGACACAGGTAACCACAGCAGCAGCCAGGCAGCATCCCGAGGATTGGACTGTGAGATTCCTCCTCCCCGAAGACCCTCGCTCACCTGAAGAAGCCCTTGCAGCCTTCGCAGGTCATGGCGTTGAAGTGAAAGCCGGTGGCTCTGTCCCCGCAGACCCCACAGATCCGCGGCACGTTCCTGTCGAAGTCGCCGGCTGGGTCGGGGAACGACGTGCTGGCAGCCATGGGCTCCATGTCTGGGAGGGCAGAGGAAGCCAGGTGTTTATTTTGTGAAGCTGTGACAGCTTCAGGAAAAGCAAATTAGATGCAAATAAAGCCATTTTTTTTCATTGGCTTCAATATGATTCGGTGAAACTTCTGCGTTCCCCGTACGCGTAGACATTTACTCATCTACCAGTAAAACCAGGACTGACCCCCACTTCCCATATTCCCAGTCTTAACCACACTCCAGACCACGCTCCCATCGCTTTGCTGTGAACTCCTACAGCCCCCCCCAAACCCCCCCCCCTTCCCATTTGTTTTCAGAAAACCTGGGATGGATCCGAATTCCCCCCGAGCGACGCTGCGAAGCCACGGGGAACGCCGCGGCGCCGCCGCCCCGTGCGCTGGCGCAGAATTTCCCGCGTGCACAGACAGGAAGCGGCACCGGCACGCTCACGCCAGCTCCCGTAAACGAGAAAAAAATCCCAAACACGAGGCGAGCAAACGTTGGTTAAAAAATAAAAAAATTAAAAAATCCTCAACAGGGACGCAAACCAGAGAGGGAGGAAACGGCGCTCCTAACGCGGATCGCCGAAATTTATATTAAAATGGAGCTTTTAATAGATTTTCCCTGGCTCATGGATGAAGTCTGTCTGCTATTAGTAAGATAAAGTACTTAAAAGCACTGGGAAAATAAATATTAGAAGTTTTCACGGTGCCAAACGTTGGCACCATCCAGCAGCTCGGCAGGACAGGCTGCGTTTGTGGCTCAGCTCACCCCGCGAGCTCCCAGCAGCTCCCGTGCCTCAGTTTCCCCGTGCACAGGGGCAGAGTTATCTCTTCTGCGCATCTCAGGATGAGAAATTTTGATTCAAGAGCTTCACACAAGCTTTTTTGTCGTTTTTTAGCTGAAGTGTGGCTAAATGTTTTCTCAAGCAGCACAGCAGACAGCAGGTGAGATGCAGCCAGGCAGCAGCTTCCGAAAGGTTTTTAGGTGCCGCTGGAGTTATCCTGGGTGAAATATTCTTTATCCATCACTCAGTAACTCCAGACAGCGAGTCTGGGGCAAAAATGAGTTCAGAAAAACCCTACAATTTAAATCTCACTGTAAGTTTAGTGCTATTGCTTGATCCCAGCACAGCCTGGACTCCTCTCGATGCCGCGCCAGGGGCGAGCAGCTCGGCAGGGCTTGCACACCGAGGTCCAGCAGGTGATGTCCCCGGAGCACCTGGGGATACACAGCTCCCAGAGCAACTCCAGAAGCTCGGAGTTTGCTCCAATCTTGGATTCACCTGTCCCTCAGCTGGAACTTGGCACCTTGAGATAGGAGCCCCAGTTGTCTACGCCGCTTGGAGAAAGCTCCCAGGAAAAAAGACAGACGCAACCCCAAGGAGAACATCCTATTGTTTACCTGTATCCTGAAGATACGCCACATTCTGCTGGTGCATTTCCCAGGAGCTCTGGAGCTGGGACATGGAGCCACCTGCAATTAGACAGACAGACAGGACACGGTCTGAGACAGCCCAAAACTTACCGAGGTCGCTGAGCCAAAGGAGAGTGTCCGACCACGCGCCTCGGTCACGGCTCGCTCCGGCTCCTGGGCCAGACGTGGGCGCCGTGCCCAGGGTGGGGTGATGTGGAAACAGCCTACCAGCTCAGGTACCACTCGTCTGGTTCCCACACCACCTCCTCGCCACGGATCCAGGAGGAGACACGGCAACAGCCCGGCCACCCTCCGCGTGCCGGCGGGTTGCTAAGGGAGCCGGAGCAACGCACCGGCGAGCGCGGCAGCCGCCCTCGGAGAGCGCAAGGGCACGGGAAGGAGAGAAGATGGAGAGAGGTGCTCTGCCCGTTCCTTTAACCTCAGTAATATTTTCCTCTAAATTTAAATTTCACGGTTCAGCCTGTCGAGCGTGCGGCAGGGTGAGCGCCGCAGCGCTGAGCACGCCGAGTTTTTCCTCCCTTCCCGGGTCATTCCGTTCTCTCCGCGGCTCTGCTCATGGATGGGGGGCACCAACGCTGGCACCAGGCTGACACGGTGTTGGGACAGAGCTAAGGATCATAGAATGGTCAGGGCTGGAAGGGACCTTCAAAGGTCATCTAGTCCAACTCCCCTGCAAGGAACAGGGATATCTCCAACTCAATCAGGTTGCTCAGGGCCTCGTCCAACCTGGCCTTGAACGTCTCCAGGGATGGAGCATCCACCACCTCTCTGGGCAACCTGTTCCAGTGTTCTACAACTCTCATGGTAAAAACTTTTTTCCTAATATCCAACCTGAATCTACCTCCCTCTATTTTAAAACCATTACCCCTTGTCCTATCACAACTGGCCCTCCTGAACAGCCTCTCCCCATCTTTCTTGTAGGCCCCCTTGAGGTACTGGAGGATAAGGTGCTTTGTCCTTCTTGAGGTCTCCTCGAGGTCTGGCTGACCTGCACTAGCAACAGGGCGATGGGTCGGGTTGTCCCCGTGGGTCACCTCACCGCTCGGCACAAACTCACAGCCCTGAATGGTGGAGGTGCCCCAACGCCGGGCCAAAGGAAGGAGAACTATGGATGCAACCCACGTCCCACGGCTGGTCAGCCCACAGAACATGCCTCCAGCTGGAGGGTTCATCTCCCCCAAGTGCTGCGGTGCAGGACGGAGCTGCAGCTACTACCGAGGGTCACGTCGGAGGCGAGCAGCCGAGAGCAGCGCTTGGGGATCTCCCCCCGGGAAAGCAGCACACGGTGGAGCTTCTGGATCCAGGATAAGCCCGAGACTCACCCGTGCTTGGCAGAAACCTGCTCAGGCCAGCTCCCCAGCACCCTGCTAAGCATCCACCTCCGTCCCACTGGGTTTCGAGGTCTGCAGGGGGAAGTAGGGCGCAGACAGCCCCGAGCTGCCTCCCCTTCCTGAAGGGCTGGATTCCAGGAGTGCCGACAGCCGCCGCGTACCGGGACATGGCAAAACACCTGCCGAGCGCCCAAACTGGAAGCTGCTCCGTTGGTCATGGAGAACATCTCTCTCCAGCAAGCACCAGGGCTGCTTTTGGGTGAAGACCCTTGTGGAGACCTCAGCAAACCTTCTCCCTGCCACACAGACATCCTGATGCGCCGTTTAATGCTTTTCCAGGACTTTGTGTTGCTCCCTGCTCTACCACACCTTCCCAGGACCGTGCATGGGGACGCTGACACCTCCAGCATCATGACACAAGATGGGGAAAGCAGGTGCTGATGGAAACCAGTCAACCTAAGAGGGGTCTTCCCCCACCCTCGTCACACCTCTTGCTTTCCCCAGCTCTCAATTAAATTGTTTTGGCCACCAACGTTCATTAGAGAGTAATAAGTCCGTGCCAGATGCAATTCCCACGCGGATGACAGCGCTGCTTCAACCTACTGTCTCTGACTTCTTGGAAAACGTTACTCAGCCCCATAATGGAAGTGACGTCGGTGCGCGGGGTGGAGCACCCGGGAGTTTCCCTCCACCTCCATGAAAGGTCGCTCATTCATCAGACCTGACATTTCGCCTTCACCTCTTGGAAGAAGCAAAATCATTTGCATTAGAAGCGCTGACCTCTTTTGAGCGGGCACCAGAAAGGGCAAACCAGTTTCACAACTGGTTATAGCAAAGTTGCAGCAACCCAGCCCCGGGGTTGGCTCCGCGCAGCCACGCTTCGCCAAATTTCAGGTTTCCCATCACCTCATTCCCAAGGCACCAAATCCATGCATAAGTCAGGAAATTTCAACTTTCCAGATGATCCTTTTTTTCGGGGTTGTGCGGAGCTGTCCCAGCAGCAAAGCTCAAACGGGCACAAGACGCCGGCGATGGCAATTCGCAACCGGAGCGCTCCGCTGGGACGCTGCCGGATGATGAAGCAGCACAGAAGCCACCAGGGTCAAGGTTTAAAGACATGGGAAAACCTCACCTGCAGGAGACACCGAGAGGGAAGAACAGCACAAACAAGCCAGGGCTGCAGCCTCCCCACCAGCAGCTGTTATTCAATCCAGGGTCGCGATAGATCCCTGGGAAGCCGGGAGGATGTTGCAAAGCAGAGAAAAGAGCTGCCTGCGCACCCCTCCCCACCTTATCCAGAGGGATGACACACTTCTGGTGCCAGGAAGACCCAGCCCGAGGTGGTACCATGCCTTCCCTCCGCAGTATGTCCCCCCAGCACAGCCAGCCCATCTCCCACCTTTGTGCGATGGACCAGTGACACACGCAGCCTCCATCACCGCGACTGGAAAAGTCATTAACCTCAAGCAGGAAACATCTCCAGCTTTGGCCTCCAGCCCTGTCTGACTAACTGGAGCCTCACGGATGCGGACTGGTGGCAGCTTCCCAAAGCAGGTGGCTGATGGTGAAGCGTGGACGGAGCCGCACCGTGCTGGCCAAGTGGCCGTTCGACAGCTGGGCTCAGGGAAGCTAAAACACACAGCTGTTCGAAGCAAAACAACTTCACAAAGGGAAGAACATCCTCTGGAGGAGTCTGCCATTCCCTAAACATAACCCAACTTCAAGGAAATTGGGGGAGTCATCCTGAAAAACAGCGTAATAGCCTTTGAAACCAGAGCCCAGAGCCCATCGGGTGGCTGCACGAGCACTGGGACCTCCAGCCTGGGGTGGTCCAGGGGGCACCTGGGCTCTTGGGGGAGAAACGAGAGCACAGAAAGTCACCTGCTCGTACAGGGAAACGGGCACAGCCTCTGCTCTTCCTCCTTTACGCCGAGCCCAAAGGAGCATCCTTTGCTTTTAAGTCTGCATTTATCTCGAAGCACCCTCCGTAACCGCTCACACCAGTAGGAAGGATTTTGCTGAAGTATTTTCTCACGTTTCATCGCTTTTTCTCTCGCCAACTGGCAAAACTCAACGCTCACAGCTCACCAGGACTTGGCAGAGGGGAAAAGGCTTCGGAGGACGATTGCTCCCCCCAAAATCCTTAGTCACTCGCATTCGGTGTCCGTTTCCCTCCCAGCACCGAAACGCCTCCTTCCAACAGGACGTCACCCCACCGGCCACAGCAATAGCCAGAGCTGGCGGGAACACACCAGCCAAGAGAAAACCAGAGCCAGAAACCAGTGCTGGAGGCCAACCCGTAAACCCCAGTGCCGGGGGCTGGTCGTGGGGCTGCTGCTCAGATGTCAGCTGGGTTTCAGACGCCCCACGCTCTCCTGATCAGCAAAGCCCGAAATATGTTTTAACTTGAATGCCCAGTGTAAGAAATGCCTACAAGCAAGACCAGGGCTTTGTCTGGCCAAGGATATTGCAGCCCAGAGAGCCACCCGTGTCCTGGGCTGCACCCAGAGCAGCGTGGGCAGCAGGGCGAGGGGGGGGATTCTGCCCCTCTGCTCTGCTCTCCTGAGCCCCCCCTGCAGTGCTGCCTTCAGCTCTGGGGGTCCCAACAGCAGAAGGACACGGAGCTGCTGGAGCGGGGCCAGAGGAGGCCATGGAGATGATCTGAGGGCTGGAGCAGCTCTGTATGGAGACAGACTGGGAGAGTTGGGGCTGTTCAGCCTGGAGAAGAGAAGGCTCCGGGGAGACCTTCCAGCACCTCCCAGTGCCTAAATGGGCTACAGGAAAGCTGGAGAGGGGCTTTGGACATGGGTGTGGAGTGACAGGACACGAGACAATGGCTTTAAACTGGAAGAGGGGAGATTTCGATGGGATCTAAGGAAGAAATTCTTCCCTCTGAGGGTGCTGAGGCACTGGCACAGGGTGCCCAGAGAAGCTGTGGCTGCCCCATCCCTGGCAGTGTGCCAGGCCAGGCTGGATGGGGCTTTGAGCAACCTGGTGTGGTGGAGGGTGTCCCTGCCCATGGCAGGGGGGTTGGAACTGGATGATCTCTGAGGTTCCTTCCCACCCAAACCATTCCATGATTCGGGTTTATATTCAGCCAGCTGATCCCCAGGAGGTTCAAGCTTTGCTGTCTAACTGCAACTTGGAGAAGAAACGGAGCCAGTTAAGGAACAGCTGAACATTCCCAGCAAACAAGAGTGACATTTCATTAAAGAGGCTTTGAAGTCTTTGGTGTTTCGAGGCTGCCACTGTTAAACAGTTTGAAGACGCAGAAAATAAACCGTGACTGTGAAAGTATTTGTCACGTTCTCAGTATCTTCGTTGCTCCATCAAAACGCATTTTTGGGTTAATTTAGTTGCCAAACAAAACAAAAACACTTTACCCACACTGAAGACTCCACTAAGTCTTGGAGAGACCCATCCATTTACACGGAGGTTTTACTATTTTCCTGGCTCACACTCCAGTAACACCACCGTGGACATGTCGAAACACAACGACGCTCCGCGCAGCCTCTGGCAACGCGCTCCCAATTTAAGCAGCTTTTCCCAGTACAAATCAGCCTATTCATAACGTCTCGTTGCGGCGTGCGAGCAACCGCTTTCTCTATTAAAAAAAAAAAAAAAAAAGACAATTTAATTATTTCCTTCTGTAGCTGCAGGGAGCCCTGTTATTTAGCTGCTTGCCATGAGATTTATTAGACGGCGGACTGACAGCCTCCCGGGAAGAGGGAGGTGGATGCACGGATGGTGGCCCGACACGGTGCACGTGGATGGGTGTAGCAGGTGAAGCTCCCTGTGCTGCCACCACTCACCTCCATTTCTAGGTTGGAAAAAAAAAATATTTTTTTTTTTGCAAGACCCAGAGCAGCTGCAGCCTCCCAGGAGCTGGGCGAGGAGATCTTGCCAGCCTGAGTGCCATGAGACAGACCTGATGCAAGTCAGCTCATGCCAACCCTTGCTCCATTAATTTGATCAGATGGAAAATCCTGGAGCCTCTGCTAACACCCCCAGACCGAAGGCTGGAGGTTCCTCCATGCCAGGGTGACAATTCCTACCCCGGAGAACCCAGACACTCCCAGTCTGCAAACAACATGTCGCTGCAATGAGGCATTCCGAGGAGGGTCCAGCTGCAAGACGACGGAAGGAGCTACGAATATTAGTTTCAAGAAGCTCAGAGGCACTTCCAGAAATCCCCTTTCAAGGAACAGGATGCTAATCTCATTCCTTGTGAGGAATCAGGCACTTACAGGCTCCCTAAACACGTTGTGATATAGGAGCGAGCGAGCCTGGGGACGCGCTGAACTCGATTACGGCCACCAGTGCTCTCCGGTAATGCGGTTAGGAGAAGACATCTGAGCAGCCACGGCCTTGGTGGCAAAGCTAAAGAGGAAAAAAAAGTGTTGAGAGAGCAAGACTGGGTCTGCTCTCAGCCCGGCGGGGCTCTTGCCAGCCCTCCTGGTGACCCCGCACCTCCAACATCCCAGAATGGTTTGGGTGGGAAGGGACCTCAAAGACCACCCAGTTCCAACCCCCCTGCCATGGGCAGGGACACCCTCCACCACACCAGGTTGCTCCAAGCCCCATCCAACCTGGCCTGGCACACTGCCAGGGATGGGGCAGCCACAGCTTCTCTGGGCAACCTGTGCCAGTGCCTCAGCACCCTCAGAGGGAAGAATTTCTCCCTTAGATCCCATCGAAATCTCCCCTCTCCCAGTTTAAAGCCATTGTCCCGTGTCCTGTCACTCCACACCCGTGTCCAAAGCCCCTCTCCAGCTTTCCTGTAGCCCCTTTAGGTACTGGGAGGTGCTGGAAGGTCTCCCCGGAGCCTTCTCTTCTCCAGGCTGAACAGCCCCAACTCTCTTTGCCATGGCATCTTTGCCATCGCATCCAGAATCTGGGAAACCAGAAGGGAGGAGAGGAAACGCACAGGTCAGTCCCCAAATATCCAAGTTTGGGTTTCCAGGGCCATCACCACAGTGATGTCACCCTTTCCGACTCTTTTTTGAAGGACGATCGTTCTCCCAAGGTGCAGGAGCAGCACCGGGAGAGCCCGCAGGAGCTGCCGAGCGTGCGACCCTCTGGGTTGGCTGCCAAATGCACCCGAAGGCTCCCGCATCCGAAGGCTCCCGCATCCGAAGATGGAGCAACGAGCCCTCGAGCAAAGGTCTAAGGACGGCGGACGTGCTTCCTCTCGCCTGCTGCAAGACAGGAGCCGGGGGCTGGAGCCCAGGCACGAATTGCATCAACCCCAGGTGGGAAGTGCAGGAGAAGCCTGTTCAACAACCTGGAAAAGGGGCCGAGGGAGCCGGGATACGGCAGGGACAAGGGGTGGCCGGAGACGAGCATCGCGGTGCAAACCCTCGGCGGCTTCGCTGGCACGGAGGGGCAGAAGGAAAAAAAAAAAAACCACGTGGCCATTTCAAAGCTCTTCTACCACATTAGCCAAGGACCTTTGTAGGATCTCACACCGCAATTAGGCAACAAATTCTTACATGTGCAGGTAAAAGCAGAAAATATTCCCAAGTGCCATTCCCCTGACTGGATGGAATGAAGTAAACAGATTTCCAGATTACGGCTCGGGCACCGCATCAAAAATGCCTCCAACCTGACTCCTCACCGGCACGACGCTTTGTCCTTTAAGCCACAAAAAAAAAAAAAAAAAAAATTACAATCAGACAGAGCGCTCGCTGCAGCGACCCGTCTGGATCTGCGAGGTGGCACGGCGTCGGTGGCAGCTGGATGGCTTTAATACGGGATTTTTATGGGAGCAACGCGTCATTTCTCAAACACTTTCAACAAATAAATGAAAGTCACTTTTCACGCAGCCGTGACTTTGATGCAGAGCTTCTTGTCTTGCCTCTTCCCTGTGTTGCAGCTTTTTGGCACAAGCTGGCACCTAGGGATGCCGCCTGGGCTGACAGAAAGGGGCACAGACCTGGCTCAGGCTCTTGCCCTCGTTCCCAACCGATGAGCCTCTTCCAAGCACGCATCCTCTCTGGACCAGCTTGATGCAAGAGTTTGCAGACACGGAGCCAGGTCTCGAGACCGTCTGCCAACCGGGATGAGCAAGCCTGGCACACCCCATCCGGAGCAGAGGCCATCGGCCGCCGATCAGAGTAATAACAGAGAGGAACGCTCGGTTACGGCATCGCCGGAGCGCCCACAGACCCCCGGCCCTGCCCCGAGGAGCAAACACAGAAGAGGCAAGAACCAGCCCGAAACGCGGCGGGTTTCAGTGCCGGTGAAGGATCCGGGAGCGCCGCGGCATGGGAACTGGGAAGAAACATGGGAAGGGTGGAGCATCCTCCAGCATTGAGTCACGGGCTGCCATGGGGCTCCAGCAGAGTTTTGGGCTTCCTGAGCAGCCTCTTCAGTAGAGACCTCCTGATCTGGAGCTCTTGCTCCTTGTTTGAAGCCTCCTTGATAGATCAAACCAGCTCCTGATGCCCACGGTCGTTAACCACGAACTAACGAGGCTCTAAATTGCTTATAACATCCCATGGCGTGAAGGAGCCGCTGCGTTTTGACGTTCCCCATCTGTGACACCGCTACGTTTAGAGACTGGGATCCCCAAACCAGTTCTAGGGTAAAACGAACCAGAACAAGCTTTTAGGCAGGAGAAGAGTTCCAGCAAAGCAAAGTTCTCATGGACTTGGACTCCCAAGTGAGCACGGAGCCGTGATTCACAACCCGACGTTGTGCGAAGCAGCCCCGAAAGCATCACACGCTCGTTCAATCCTGTTCATCAGCTCCGTCCACTGCAGCGGTGGGAATTTTTGTTTTCTGAGACAAAGAGCCAAAACGACTCCATCAGACCGAAGACGTTCCTACAGACTGGCCGTTCCCAAGCCCGTTGCCTCCTCCAGTTTGAGCTGGTGCAGGAACAGCAATGGCTCTTGTCATAGAATCATAGAATAATTCCTGAATTGTCCCTTTGCAGGTCTGAGCAGCTCCAAACTGGGGAGCACTGGTGATCCCAGAGTCAGGGTCCGGCAGCACCATGGTCCCCCGGGGGGGTTGGGGCAGCTGGAACCCCTTCCTGTTAGCGTGTAGCAGGGCCCTGTCCAGTCAGACCAGGGCTGGTTTCCAGGAATGGGCTAAACAAGTCTATTTCCCGTGTTGTGGGAAATCACAACTGCTTCCAGCTAGAACAGGAAAGCAGGAGACGCCTCTCCCAGTCTCATCTGAGCCTTCCCTGCCCTCTCCCTGCTCCAGCATCCCGACCACGCAGGCTGCCCACCCCAGCCCCAAAAGTTGTTTCTTGAATAGAAGATCCCTCCCAACGTGGGGAAGCGGCGATTTGCACAGGCTCTAGCAGCTCCAGAGATAAAACCAGGAAAATAGGGATAGGGAAGGGTGAAAGTTTGCCAACTGATAGAGCAAACAGCAGGGCAGATCAAACAGACCCGTGCTAGGGCAGCTCGCCCCAGGAACAGGGAGTCAGAGGGGAAAAAGCAAGGCTGGCAGCTTCTGAGCTCCCAGTCCTTACAAAGCCAAGTTCAGCCATGGAAGAGACAGGAGACCCATGTGTTGGGTGAGACCAGCCATGGTATTCGGGCTCTGCAGATCCCGTTATCCTCCATCACATGACGACAACAATATTCATAGAATCATGGAATGGTTGGGGTTGGAAGGGACCTTCAGGATCATCCAGTTCCAACCCCCCTGCCATGGGCAGGGACACCCTCCACCGCACCAAGTTGCCCAAAGCCCCATCCAGCCTGGCCTGGAACACTGCCAGGGATGGGGCAGCCACAGCTTCTCTGGGCAACCTGTGCCAGTGCCTCAGCACCCTCAGAGGGAAGAATTTCTTCCTTAGATCCCATCAAAATCTCCCCTCTTCCAGTTCAAAGCCATCACCCCGTGTCCTGTCGCTCCACACCCGTGTCCAAATCCCCTCTCCAGCTTTCCTGTAGCCCCTTTAGGCACTGGGAGGTGCTGGAAGGTCTCCCCGGAGCCTTCTCTTCTCCAGGCTGAACAGCCCCAACTCTCTCAGCCTGTCTCCATACAGAGCTGCTCCAGCCCTCGGATCAGCTCCGTGGCCTCCTCTGGCCCCGCTCCAGCAGCTCCGTGTCCTTCTGCTGTTGGGGCCCCCAGAGCTGAAGGCAGCACTGCAGGGGGGGCTCAGGAGAGCAGAGCAGAGGGGCAACCTGTTCGCTCCATCCTCCCAGGACCTGGCACTTCAAACAAGTTGTATTTAATCATCTGATCGACAGCCCCCGTGACTCGATTGAGAAAAGGCACCACTGGAGACCACCCACCTCCCTGCCCCATCTGCACGTAGGGAGGGGAAAAAAGCCAACGACGCAGGCACGGGCTTTGCAAGGGATGCCTCTCCAAACAGAGGAGATCTTTACCTCCCAGGCAACCTAAAAAAAAAAAAAATAGCTCAGCATCTCCTGGAGCACGGAGACCACCGTGGCTGCCATGAGCGAGCTGCACAGCACCTCATTTCCTGAGCAGCGCCGCCGGAGGATGTTAGTCACGACCGAGAAGCGACGGCGGTCACCGAACCCACGCCTGGCGGGCCAGAAAGCTGGGGTGAGGTGCCCGAAAACATCACACATTGGATCTGCACGATGGAAGCTGTGTTGGTTTTTCTTCCGCTCAGAAGCTGCTGCCTGTTTGAGATTTGTCCAAGGAAAGGGGCAGCTGTGAGATGTTAAACTGGATTTTCTCAAAAGTAGCTTATGTGCTGGTGTAGTGCTGTATTTACAGCCAGAATTTAAAGTTCTGGTACAACTGCCCACCTGCACCACCTAAAACATGGTCCCTTGGTTACAGCCAAACCCAGTTACGTGGCACCCAGAACAGGACAGAGCCTTTTTTTCTCCTGTTCTGTTAGAAAAACCTGGAAAATGCTGCCTTTTCCCAACTCACCACTTCATTGCACGCTCTGAAAGCGCACGTAGATCTTCCTCCAGACCCAGCCCAGCAGCTGAAGGTGTGATGCCTCCTCACCTTAGCCTGGCAAGGCTTGGCTTAGGCACTTTTAAGCTCTAAAGCGCAGCAGGGTCAGCCTAAACCCTTCCCAGTAGCAGCCCACACCAGGCTGCAATCCCAGTGAGCAGCTCTGCTGAGACCGAGAGCCCAGGAGAGGCACAGTCTGGGCGACAGAGATGGGTTCACGCGATGGGTTTCGGGTCATCACAGCTTTTTCCAGAATTCCTGCGTCGCTGCGCCCAAGAGCACTGCAACGACCACAGGGGTGGAGATGGGCACCACCACCGGAGCCGATGGGTTCGGTCCGTGTCCATCTGCCCCTAAACCCTCCTGTTTGTCAAAACTGGTCCGCGGACACAGGGAAGGCGCGTGGCATGTTCACACGTGCACCTCAGCCGAGCGGTTGCTCCGGACACCTTCCCACTGCGGATCGAGGCGTGCAGTGCCTGGAGCACCTTTCCTATGAGGACAGGCTGAAAGAGTTGGGGCTGTTCAGCCTGGAGAAGAGGAGGCTCCGGGGTGACCTTATAGCGGTCTTCCAGTACCTCAAGGGGGCCTACAAGAAAGATGGGGAGAGGCTGTTCAGGAGGGCCTGTTGTGATAGGACAAGGGGTAATGGTTTTAAAATAGAGGGAGGTAGATTCAGGTTGGATATTAGGAAAAAATTTTTTACCATGAGAGTTGTAGAACACTGGAACAGGTTGCCCAGAGAGGTGGTGGATGCTCCATCCCTGGAGACGTTCAAGGCCAGGTTGGACGAGGCCCTGAGCAACCTGATCTAGTTGGAGATATCCCTGTTCCTTGCAGGGGGGTTGGACTAGATGACCTTTGAAGGTCCCTTCCAGCCCTGACCATTCTATGATTCTATGCCCATAGCACCGCGGCCAGTTTGGCACCGGCACGGAACCCCGGGTTTATCTCACCCTTGTGATCAAGGGGCTGAAGTGGATGCTGGAAGAGGATCGTTCAGCTTTGAAGTTACCAGGAAAGGAGGTGCCCGAGTGCCAGTTCACGAGAAGGATTCAGCCCCATCCAACTTCCCCTCTGACTCATGGAAGCAGCCCGCCAGGTGCTCTGCCCGGATTCGGGGGAAGAGCCGGCGCCTCGGGCACATCCAACTGGTCTCCTCCCGAGACACCCCGCGCTCCCGGCCCGGCGGAGCTCCGGCACGTCTGCTTGCCGAGCGGCAAGAGCCGAGCGCTCCCCGCTTGCTGCGCTGGGAAACGCTGCTGGAGGCAGGTCAGCTACCAGCCAGCATCCTCCCTGCCCGAACTATTCATGAGCTCAGGGGAAAAAGAGGGACAGAGTATGGAAAAAGAGTCAATCCCACCAAGAAGGTGGGTTTTTTTGCTGGTTTTTGTGACTTACTGGAAGCTGGGGAAGCGGAGAAAGAAGCCATGCCCAGCCTGGTCCTCAGCAGTGGGGCATCCAGTTCAGCTGTCCTAAGGTGTCTGAGAGCTACAGAACAAAGCTGCCTATGGAAAACTATCAACAACAACAACAAAAAAATCAAATAAAAGAAAAATCAAGCCTGGAGCTACTAAAGGTGCCTCATGATGAGTCCAGACTGTTGTTGCCAACCCATAAGCAGCAGAGGTTTGCTTGTTTTTCAGATGGATGTGGGGAACAAACACGTTTTCCAGCACAGCCTCTCTCCCTACGGCACCACAGCCAGGGCAGCTGGTACCTACTTTGCCCGCTATGGTTTTACTGGAGTTTAAAGATGATGACCCCCCCCCAGGGTCTGTAAGGAGGACCACAGAAGCAGCATCACCCTGGGCTCCTGGATGGGAATCCAGCAGGATCACAGAGCACGAAGCAATTCCAACTGCAGGATGGGCTCCTGAATTCCATCTACACCAGCTGCACCGCGCAGGATTTGGCCCTGAGGTGCTGTAACCCCAACCCATTCACAAATTAGCAGCAGATGTCTCTGCCTTTCCCACCCCTTCAGCTTGAAATTTTAACTACAGACCGGAGCAGCACGTACCAGCTATTTCCTTCTTCCCCATTTTCACTTCTTATCTCGAAGAGTTATTTCTCCAAGCTGATGTTTCCAATGGAAACTCTGCCTTCAGCTTAGTCAACACGATTTCCACGCTGATATCGCCGTTGCGCTGCCTGCACCCTTGTGCCTCCCAGTGCACACCACCACATCTGCACCCAGCTAATGGCAGGGCACAGCAAGGACAGGTCAAAGGGAATATTCTGCTCCAACTAATTAAGAATGGCAATTGTTTCTGCAGATGCTGCCCCGTGACACTTGGTGTCACCTGAACCCTTCCTACATTTCAATCATCCTCTCGTTCCAAATCGCTTGTGTGCTTTGGCTGTGCCTTTGTTTCCCAATCCCTAATTCCAGGGTAAGAGCAGCCGAGGAATCTTTCCTCTCGTATTCCAAAAATTCAGGAAAGGCCAACAGAAAGGAGCTGTCCCTGCATGTGGCAAATACCACACTCCTTAAGAGCTTCTCCCTTATTTCGAAACATATGCAAACAGGTTCTTGCTAAGAATGCAAATTGCTCTATCGCTCTCCACCAGAGAAAAAAATAAAAATAAAATAAAATAAAAAAAATCACACCAAGAATACACAACCCCCCAGGGACAGCCCAACAAATTTAATACTGAAAAATATCTCATTTATCTGCCCTGGATTTGGGGGAGGAACTGAAGCTCAGCTGAGGAGGAGAGGTTAAACCTTCATCCCCTGACTTGCAGCAAGCTCCAGGAGCTGAACGTCTGCTCTTCAGCAGAAGCAACTCCTGGCTGGTCCCAGACCTCCCAGGAGAGGACGGGAGGGCTGGGAGAAGCACACGAGCTCCCTTTCTTGCCCACACGACCAGGACAGCTATTACAACACAGACATTCCCCAGACTTGCTCGAAATAAATGCATGAATCCGGTGGCACTCGGATATCAAGACTTGGCTCCAGAAGAACAGCTCCTCTTGGCAAGGAACAGACCCGGAGCTCTGCAGGAAGAGTCCAGAAGTCAAGGTCTTGGGATTCACAAAGTCATAACGTATGTGGAAAATATAGGGCCCTTCTGAGGCTGTCGATTTGCTCCAGTGGCCTTTGAAATAATAAACTAATTTACTAAGATTCCAGGAAATAGAGGACATCATCTGAGGTCATTCACAGCAACAGGGACCTGGCAGCTTTGGTTGACCTGGAACAGGTCACGTTAGATGTTTGCTACAAGATGCCTTCAGCACCCAGCTATGCTCACAAGGCAAGCTGGGTGCCTTGTGGCAAGGAAAACCCTCAGGAAAGAGAACAAATCACTTCTAAAGCCCTTTGCACCTATCCAGGCTCGTCAAGCTGCTCTGATTACAGCATTACTTCCTAAATAGCTGTAAGACATTTTATTTTTCGGGGTGGGGAAAGACACTGACATGGAGAAAGCCGCGTTTGGAGAAGCAGCAAGTGATAGAAGAGGTGGTTTGTGATGGATTAGTCACCCTAAATCAACACCATAGAAACACAAGCCTTGACCAGCCCTCGCTGCAAGACCTAGATAAACGCAGCACGCCTCCCCACCGGTGTAGAAGGGATCCAGCTTCACCACCAAGCACATTTCCCTGGAATTTGGCATTCCAGCAGACAGCAAATGGCATTGCAGGAGTTTTATTGTTAAGGAGGAAAAACTTGAACTCCAAACATGCAGCATTACCAGGACTGAAAGTCTCATCGCTGCGTTCAAGTGGGAAGTTACGATACGACCGCGGGCGCTGGCAGGGTTTGGGTAAGATTGAACCAAAAAAAAATAAAAAATCAGTGTATTCCTGGACCTGCTTGCACTGAAGAGAAGTCTGGGGCATCACAGTGGGATATTTCCAATTTATAGAAGGAAAAAAACTGAGTGATGGTCTCCAAGACCATCCCACAGCCAGGAATATTTGCATGCACGCAGATACAAGAGGGCAAGAGCTACAAGGCAACATCCCTGGGACCAGATTAACTCTCCCCAGCTCCTCAGGAGGGATCTCTGCCTTGCACACAGGCTCCAGAGGCTCAGCTTGTCGCAGAGATGCCTTCTCATCCATTACTTGTATTAATTCCTCGCTTTCTTGCCCCCACATTTCGCCCCATACCTCTCTCCAGCTCCAGGATTCCCAACGAACTTCAGTTTCCTTAAGAGCCACGAGCGGAGCAGTGATTTCTCAGCAGGCCTCTATCAGCTGATGAAAGGACAACCAGAAACGCAGCAGCCACAGGTTAAAAGAGACAAAAGCACCAAGCCAGAGGGGTGGAAAACAGAGCAAGAAGCAAACCAGAAGTTAGACACAACAAAGAAGACATCCCCACATCACCTCTCACCAAGGAGATGAGAGAGAAAACAAAGCCAGTGACCATGAGACCTTCCCATTAATTGCTATTTTTCCTTGAAGGGAAGTTTTGGTTGGAATTACAGCCTGTTGCTGCAGATCCAGGACCATAAGGAAGGAAATTGGACCCACGAGCCCAGCTCTGCTGAGCCCCTGGTCCTCGCTGGCCAGCCAGGCTGCTCCCCCAGACCAGGCAGTAGGTGCCCGGGGAGCGTGGCCAGGAGGAACTGGCTCCTAAATCTCTGCTTCTCTTGCCTGTCCGGACGAGCTGATGGGTAAATTCAGAGCCAAGCACAGCTATGGCACGTGATGCCAAGGCAGAGTCATGCCCTGCCCTCGACAGGCAGTTCCTTCTCCAGCAATTTTACTGCTACTTAAGGAAGTGAGTGGGTGAGCAGGGCTGAAATTGTTCCCCTCTGCTAAGAAATCTGTGTGTAATTCTGCTTTTCTCCTTCCCAGAGATGAGCTGCAGCAATCTCATTCCCCAACATCAGCCGTTTGCAGGTCGGATCGCCCCGGAGCAGAGAGCCAACAGGTATGTCTGGGCTGCAGAAAGGAACAGAAATGACATTTTCTGTGCAACTGCAGCGTCTGCGAGCAGAGGAGTCCACTAAGCACCATCTCTGATCTGGCAAAAGTTCAGCATCGCTCCTCCTGATGAGTGCTGACTCCTTACGAGGAGGTCCACACGTCACCTGGTGATGGATTTAGGCACCCAGTGTCACCTCTGCACTGCCTGAGCTCCCACCTCATCCAGTTCTTGCAGCAAAGATCTCACAGCCACGGTCACAGCCGTTTTGTCACAACATAATTCACTGGTTTGGAATTCTATCATCCACAACAAGTCAAACAAACAGCAGGAAGTGTTTCTTGCAGTGCAGTAGCGCTGTGCACGTGTGACTGTCCTGGTACAGACACAGACCCTCCTACGGTGAGCGATAGTTTAGATTTCAAGCACATCAGGCAGCCCAACCACACCAGTATTTGTGCCCTCTCCCAGTAATGTGCGGTGTCAACAAGGAGGACAGTGTGGGAGGCCACCCAGGGCACAGAAAAACAGGTTCCTCCTCTGTCCAACGCTGACCAGACCACAGGATTACTCGAATGTCTGAGCACGAAGCAGAGACACCCAAAAAAACCCATCGCCTCTCCTCGGAGCGTGCCAGTAAGAGCACTTGAAACTCCAGTTATCAGGCACAGACAGGTACGAGAGCTGCCTGCACCCAGATCCCAGGACAAAAGGGTAGAGGAAAGCAACGTGCCAGGACTACTGGGCTGAGAAGAGCATTCTCCCTTAGGGAAGAGCCCCCAAAAATAGAGATTTAAGCTCAGGATTGGGAACTGCTCAGAACCACCTCCACGTTCAGCGTAAGCCAGGCTACGGAAATAAAAATCTCTCTTTACCTGGGGAAAACAGCACGGAGCTAAAAAAAAATTCCCGTTCAAGAGGGCACAAGGGCACTGGGAAGATGAGGATCGATGACAGACAAGCGTGCCCGAGACCCAGGGCATCACGTTCGAGCTCTACACGTGGCAGCGGGTACTCGCCACCCCTCCGGGGACACAAAGGTGAGCCAGCGCTCGCGGGTCCGATCAAGGATACTGCATGTTCCACGAAAATAATCCTGTTCCACGAAAATAATCACGTTCCAGAGCTCACTTGTATCTTATCTGCGTTGTGTTCAACGGAACGTATTTATGGAGCCGTGACCGCTTGTTTATAAGGAACCTTCCATGTCAGCACTATCCACGTCCCCGCAGCAGGGGGGAGAAGCGAAGCCTTTACAGACCTGACGTGCCACACGGTTCCCAAAATCCCAGCCCTTGTCTGGAAGCAGGTGATGGATGGCACAGGACACCAGCTCGCCCGGCGGGCAAAGGAACGGTCGCTCGCCCCCGCCACCCATCGCCTCGCCCGTCGAAGCGGCCCATCGTGGGAGGCTTCTTGCCCAAGCGCGTCGGAGGAGCGGGAGGTGTTCAGCCTGGCATTGAGAAATTGAGCCAGCACCTACGTGAGCTGGGCATCCAGCTGGCAGCGGGCAGGGCAGAAAGGCCCGTGGCACAGGAGAGCGCAGGCTTCTGGTGAGCAAACCCTTAGGAAAAGTCATGGATTTTAAGAGAGAAGGAGGAGGAAGGCATCGTGTGAGCCCTTTTCAACCTGGCTCTCCTCGTGCAGAACACCGGGGCTTCCACCAGAACCTTCTGAGAACCACAAACGACACGCAGGACTGTTGTTTAAGATGAGAGTCACTCACCAGTGTCTCACCGAGTGGGAAAAAAAAGAAAAATCACGGCTCAGGAGGTACGTCAGCAGGTCCTGACGCCTGGGGCAGACGGCACGTATTCCTGGCAAGGAGGAAACTGCTTTGAGATCCACAGATAAAGGTTCCAGGTATTGTTTTTCATCACTCTCACACCCCGTTTCCATTTATTAGCAGCCAAAAGTCACCTACACGTGAGGTTCACACCGGTACTGCTGTTGAACGCCACAGATAAGCAAACTGTGCTTGAGTTGCAGCTGACTCAGCAAACACTGAAAGCGAAGGTGGGTGCAGGGGAGGTGGGCACCGGGGACGCCCTCGGCATCGCTCCTTCAGCTGAAGTCACGCCGAGGTCCCTTCACCAAGAGGAGACCCATTCCCCACCCATCACATCTGCTTCTTCAGGCCACTGCTGAGAACTTCGTTTGAGAGCCTTTGAGAGCCTCTGACCTTCCTTATCTGCCTGGACTTTTGCTCCCCTCGTCATTTATGTTCCTCACACCCTGGTTTAACCATCCTTCCCTCTGCCAGCCCCGCAGGGACAAGCTGTCCTCACGGGCTGTCACCGAGCACCTGCACACAGGTCTAGTTAAAAAAAAAAGAAGATATTTTTCATTTTTAGACTAGAAAGGGACCTACAAGAATCATCTAGTCCAACTCCGTTTTTACCCAACTCTTCAGTTCTCCTCCTCCACAGTGGGTACAACTTCAGAGCCAAAATTTAATACAAACAGCCCAAATCTGAGGGATGCTTTTCACAATCGCTGCATTAACACTCAGCTGTAAATCAGGGGTCAATATCTCTATTTTAAGAAGCAGTTCCATTTGCATTTCTCTCATTTTGGGGTTATATTTTAATGCCCACCCTTGCAAAACTGTCCTAAATTCACGCCGCTGCCTTCATGCCAGCACAGGGTGCTGCCCATGTGCAAGGACGAGCGCCCCGTGTTTGCCATCACGCTGGAGCGGGCAACAAAGAGGGTAACTGGGAAAATGCCACACCAAAACTGCCACCTCTGGCTCTCCCAAAACACCCTCTCATGTGAGGGGGAAGAAAAGCATCAACAGAAACCAGATGCTCCATGCCTGCCCTCCGTGGGCTGCGAGACGAGCAGCCGGCTGTCGCAATAACTTTCACCCACCGCCTGAAAAACGCGGCGGTTGTCCTGCCCCCTCCATCCTCCTGCCCCTCCATCCTCCTGCCCCCTCCATCCTCCTGCCCCCTCCATCCTCCTGCCCCCTCCATCCTCCTGCCCCCTCCATCCTCCTGCCCCCTCCATCCTCCTGCCCCCTCCATCCTCCTGCCCCCTCCATCCTCCTGCCCCCTCCATCCTCCTGCCCCAGTGATGCACGTCAAGCGTGAGCCGTTTCACACACGGGTTACGCGAGCCCCCGAGCGGAACGCTGAATTGCTCCACTGCCACCTCTTACCCAAGAGGTTACCCAAAGAGGGAACCATCCTCCTTGTAGCTACAGTTAGGAAAGAGTCAGAGGCTTCTGCAGGAGCCGGGGAAGACACTGGTTGGATCACAGGTTCCCAGCACCCCTGGCTGCAAGGAGGAACTGGGATGCAGCCAGCTCTCCACCCCAGGCTGCTGCATCCAGCTCTGGGAGAAGCCAATCCTGCAGGATGGGACCCTGCCCAGCACCTAGACACATCCCCACCAACATAATATCATTATTTAGACACCACGTGCATTTATTCGCTTGCCACCTGCCTCGTAGTCAAACACAGACGGGCACCGCGTCAAACCCACCGCCCACAAGACGTTTCCGACGCAGGACGCCCCATCCGTGGCACCTCCTTTCCCACCAGTGGGATTTAATTCCTCCCACGCGACGCGGCTTTAGGAAAGTCCCTCGTAGCAGCATCTGATGTCCACCCCCAAAACACGGTCCAGGAGACACAGACCCACTTAAAACCACCTTGAACTCTGATTATTCCTCTCTGGAAACTTGACGTTCCAGCATTTCTCCTTCAAAAGCCACACGAGGTTTGGGCCAGCCTGACTTCGCGTTGGCTCAGCGACAGCAGGTTAAAAATTATTCCCGGGTGTTCTAACCACAGAGAGAGCGACAGCCGCTTCGCCACGGTTAGCTATGAAATGGAAAAAGAGGCGAGATTATCCAGTTATTTTGTCTTAAATCCATTGGGATTCGGGAAACAAACACCTAGCGACAAACCGACTGACCCGAGGCAAGTTCTTGCCTGATGAAAACCCTGTTTTTGTGCACCGTGCCTTTGTTATTCAAAATCCCGTTGCGAGATGAGATGTTACACCTGATCTGTTTACAGACAAGCACGATCTCGGGCAGACATCTGCCAACACCTCCTGCACCTGACCGGCCTTCCTCGCTCCTCTTCCTCACTCCTCACGGTACGTGATGCCAAAGGGGCAGCTGTCCGAGACACTGGGAGCCAACACGTGGCTCCCAGAGGTACCCAGGCACCGTTTTACGGCCAGAGCTCCCAGTTAAGCCCGCTTTCACGAGGCTCGTGCGAAAGCCGCAGCGCGGCCGACCGCTACTAACCCGATCTGATGCGGCTCGGTTTTAACCAGCTGCTCTAGAGAAGGCAGAAGAGGTTTTATTCAAATGAGTAATTACAGCCTTAACTTCCTTCCCCAAAGCACACCGGTTAAATCTTCCTCCCTACCGTCACGGCGGCACTGGGAGCACCGACCCAAGGCAGCCCGGCTCCGTTTCTCGCCCCGGCAGACGCAGAGGAAGCGCCGACAGGGTCCCCGGAGCGGAGCAGATGTCTGTCTCCCTTCAGGAAGAGACACACGTCGCCCCGAGATCACCGGTCCTCCTTTAAGCGACTCCTCGGAGGAAGATGAGTCACTGCCCAGCTCGTGTGGGAGGGGAGCATGCCACAGAACGCCGCGCAGCCAGGGCTGGCTTCTCTTGAAAACCAGTTTCTGAAGAAACTTTTAATGCTGAAGGCTCCAGCCCCAAGCTCAAAGAAGGGGGGAGAAAGAGGAAGGAGCAGAGCATCCCAAAAAGCAGGGCACCTCTACCCACCCTACACCAGCTACCCGCAACCCCCCAGGTCCCTCTGGGTGCTCGGTCCTGGCCGGGGGTGCCCTGCTTGGTCTAGGGAAAGAGAAACCCCTCCTTGCTCACGTCGGAGCTGCAGGGAGATCCCCAGTACCTTCGTTTTCTTTGTGCTGGGAACTCGCAGCTGAAGGATCCTGGCAGTCACATCCGACGGGATCGCTCCGAGACGGGCGAGGAGTCACTGGGGAATTACAAACAAGTGCGATTACAGGCGCGCCGGGGGCTCAGCCTGGTGTTTGGAATCTCTCCCCCTGCCCCCAAAAAAATACTGAATTGGGAGATTAAGATGCATTTTAAAGCTGATCATTAATCGGGCGCTTATCTGAGTCAGAAAAATCAAATTCTCATCTGATGATAAGAATCAGGCTGGAAACCCTAAAATACCAGTTAAGCACCCCAACAGCACCCAGGTAATTCACCCCCTTTAGAGCCCCCCAGAAAGGGTACTGGGAGCCCCAGAGAGGGACACGACATGGGGAGAGGGGATGGGGTGACTTCCCATGATGGGGGATGGAGGGTAAAGCTCCAGAGGGGCTCAGGGCTGCAGAGGGGAAAGGGGGGGCTCACACCAACAAGAGGTACATGACAGGGTGCAACTTCTCCCCATCCTCATGCTGACCCCAGGGAGGCACCAACCAGCCCAGAAAGGGTTAAGCCAGCCAGAACTTAGGGGGGAAGGAAAACATCCCCCACACGGTCACAGCCACCTCCCAGGACACTCCACAGCTCCAGGCTGAACCCCCACTTCTGAGCCCAGTAAGGGGCGGTCAGATCTGAGACTGGGCAGCACTGAGGGAACCCTGACACCCCCTCCCAAACCAGCAGCCACCCCACAACTCAGCAAGAGGCCAGGAGGGATCAGGACCCCCCAACCCCAAGGGCACCCTAGTTTGGGCAGAGGAAGCCCTTAACAGCCCTGAGAGCCCCCAGCTGAGACAAGACACGGGGTGTCACAGGGTCCCACACAGGACCCCCAACCCGGGGGGGACACACACATACAGAGGGGTCCCAAACCAGGACAGGGGACACAGGGGGCCCCACACCCACATGAGACCCCAAACCAGGGAGTGCACAGGGGAGCCCCAATACCCACCCGGGTCCCCCAAAGTGGGGGGAACTCAGTGCACCCCCCATGCTCCCCCAGGACCCTTCAACTAATAGAGAGGAGGCAGAGGGCAGCCATGGGTGACCCCACACCCGTGCCTCCGGGGACACCGGTGACCCCCCACGCTCGTGCCTCCGGGGACTCCGGGGACTCCCCCCCCCCACGCCCGTGCCCCCCGGTCCGTGGGGGCACCGGGGGGCTCCCCACAGCAAGAGCCCCCCCGGTCACACCACCAGCCCAGGCCCCGGTACCTGCGCTCCCGGCGCCGCCGCCCCCTCCCTCCCCCATGGCCCCGGAGCCGCCTTTTGACGGGAACCGGCCGGCTCCGCGCCCCGCCCCTCGCTGTGACCACGCCCCCGAGCCACGCCCACCCCCGCCCCGCCAATGCCAGCACGGCCCCGCCTCGGCCCCGCCCCCCGCGGGGGCGAGCCAGCGCCGGCCCCGCCTCCCATCACCTTATAAGGCTCGTCCCGCGCCGGCCCCGCCCACTAGGGGCGTGGCGAGGGCTGGCGGGAGATCGCACGTGGCTGCCCGCTCCGGGGCGGGGGGCTCGGCCCGGGGACCCCGCCCGCCGGCCCCCCGCCCTGCCCGGCCCGGTGCCCGCCTTCGGCCCGGGCCCTGCCCGTGCTGCCCTTCTCCCGGGGGTCGTGGGGAGCCCCGCGCTCTGCCGGGGGCCCCAGGGATGCTGCTGGGGGCTTTTGGGGTGCCGCTGCCAGGTGTTTTTGGGGGCATAACCCCTCCAGAAAGCCCAGTGGGCTCAGGCGGCGGCTCACCCACTTCCTCCTGGCCTGTGGCCAGTTCCTTACTGGGACGGGACAAACACCTACAGTACAACAGTGCCCCCCCCAGCACTCCCGGGCAAACTGTCCCTGTAGCATCAGGCCCTGAGTGTGCCCATCACCTTCCACCTTGGCCCTGGAGTCTCCGGGAAGCCCAGGGGTTGCAGAGCTCCGTCCCTGGAGCTGGCGGTGGGTCAGAGGCTGCTTCCCTTCCCCGTTTCTAAACAACAAGCCACCACGAACCGGGAGCGCTCGCGGCGGGCATCACCTGCTTATCCAGCCGCGGTATTTGCGGGGCTCGTCTCCCTCCTCTCCCGTTTTCCCGAGGACCCCCCGAGACCTGCCGCCGCCCGCTGCGCAACCTCGAGCTGATGGCAGCCTTGAGACACCTCGCGTGTTTTTCTGATGCTTAGATCAGATTAAGGGCAGAGGGAGAGCTGATTCATCCGCTGCCTCCGGACTAGAGGCAGCGGCATCTGCGAGGGCCTCGGTGCAGCTGGAGACGCCGTAGGACCAAGGGTGGGCACCTTCCTGGCAGAGCCATGGCTCTTTGTAGCCTCCAGGCTGCTCCGGTGGGCCCCGCAGCCGCCCTTGGCGTGCTGCAGAGCCTGGGGCTTCGCATCCGGAGCGTGGACCGAGCCTGCGCGAAGCCCTCGCAGGTCTGGGCACCAGGGACCCGCAGGGCACCTGGATTCAGATGCTCATGTGGGATCTGGTGGAATTTGGGACAATGCAACCAGCTGGGTCACAGGTACGGACCTTGACCACCCAGAATCCCAGTACCGGTGACGTGAGTCAAACTCGGAGCGCGGGGGTTTGGGCTGAGCCGGTTCGGCCGGTGCCGCAGCTCCAACCCGAAGCTGCTCCATCGCCCGGACATGTTACACCCCCAGTCTGAAAAACTCGGGATGCTTGGCAGTGTTTTCCCTTTCCATCCTCAAAAACCCACCCGTGGCATGACCATCAGCAACAGCAACTAAACCAGCAAGAAACGCTTCGAGAAAGCCCCTGCGTGATGCTCCCAGGGTTATTAAGTGTTCCCTAAACCCAAAATCCCCGGAGAAAATGAGCCCCCGGCGCACGGGGAGCGAGGCCGCCGGCAATCACCGCCCCTCAGCTGCGATCACCGAGTTCAGCAGCTCGAATTTGCGTGGGGGAAGCGCGTCGCGAACCGTTTTCCGACCGCTTTAACGAGGCCGAGGAGCGAAAACAACGTCTGGGAAGAAATGGGAGCTCATTAGAGCCGATTTCGTGGCGCACAACTTTTTCGGGAGGGCGGGGAACGGGCTTTGCACCAGAGAGGGAGCACATCCCGCTGCGACCGCTGCCGGTTTTCACCAGCGCAGCCATCGGAACGTTAAAATCCACCCCAGATGCCCCACTGGCCTCGCCGTGCCCGGACTGGTGCGCCGTGCTCCTCAATCCCATCAAAAATCGCTCCGCTGCCAAACCCACCTTCTCCCGCGGCCGCAGCCGGGATCATGCCCGGCGCTCCGGGGAAGGCTCGCACCTGCCGAGCCGTTCCGTTTGCTCCGTTCGTGCCCCGTGGTGGTTAGAGCTGTTTTCCAACAGCTCTCCCGCTGCTTTTCCCCGCTCCATCCGCCTTGCACCAGGGAATCCGGGGCCAGACCCTGGCACCGCTCAGCGGTGAGCCGGAGGGTGCCGGGGAGAAGCTGCAAAATCCCTCCCGGGGGATGCGCAGGGATGCAGGAGGATTTAATTCCTGCATGATATGTGGGGTGGGAACAGGGATGGGGAGCTGCGACTCAAAAAAAAAGGGAAAAGGGGTTCGACGGATCTCAGCTGGGGATCGGTGGGGCTGGAGGAGGATGATGATGGTTTAACAGCCGAGGTGGGATGTTGAGGGGGAGGAATCGAAGCCTTCCTCAGCCACGGGTGCAGCCAAGTCACGTCAGCTCCCCGGATAACCCCGACGGACACACGGACAAGGGGGAAAAAAGCACAAATCCAACCCGGCTGGAAACTGCTCCGCAGCCGCCGGCTTTGCCAACGGGGTTCCGCCGCGGCGGTGGCTCCCCGGGGGTGGCGATGCCCCGTCCTGCTCCCCCCGGGCGCGGGCACGGAGCCGGCTCTGCCGGAGTGATTCACGCACTTGCTCCAGCCCCCGGTGAGCGGAGGTTTCTCGGGAAGCGGTTGCACAATGCGGCCGGCGAGGCGATGCGCCCCGCGGGGTGCTGCTTGGCCCCCGCCTTTCCGCCCGGCCCCACTGGCTTTGGGAGGAAAATGGGTTTAAAACGAGAAAAAAAGGATTAAATCCGGGATACAACATGGCAGGAGGGGCTGCGGGGAGGGTGCTGCGGGATTTTGCACCTATGGCTTTGGGGGCAGCTTCTTTCCCCCCCTCTGGGGATTCTCTGTTGTCTAATATAGGGTTGAGCTCCCCCTACATCCCGTCCCTGGGGGTCTCGGTACCCAGTTCCCCCCTCCCCATCCGCTCCCAACACACCGTTTGCAACACCCATCCATGCCAATCCTGCACCCAGCGCCTTCCTCAGGTGTGCACCCACCATCTCCAGGGCGCTGGGAGACGCACAGCCCGCCATTAGGCAATTAGGAGGTGGCAATTAGCGCGGGGGGAGGGGGGGAAGGCGAGCTGGGAAGCCTCCCTCTCCTTGGCACTTTGCTCCTGGGAAGGAGAGAAGAAATGATCCATAAAGTTTCCACCGGAGCAGCTCCCACGGTCACGGCGTGCGGGAGGCACCTGCCTCCGGAGCACACGATGGGAATATTTAATTTTGCCTGAAACTTGATTTTGATGGTTTTGGGTGATGACGAGGGGAAAGAATTCCATTTTCCACTGTACTCTCAGGTTGATCATGGCAGGAAAAGAAAAAAAAACACCAGCACAAAAGTGAGTCTATTAAATATTAAATATCAAATATCAAATAATTAAATATTAAATATTAAATAATTGAATATTAAATAAATGTTGACCCAAATTTCTCCTGCTTCCAGCCCGGAGCCAGCAGGACTGAGGGTAGTGGGAGGAAAGAGCTGTGTTATAAATTGAGACCACAATGGATCATTCCAATTAAAATTTTATTAATTATAGCAAGTAGAATATGAGCAAAGACAGCGCTGGACAACAGGGGAGTCTGCGCTCCGCCAACTGCGGTGCCTCGGATTCAAACCAGTCTCTTTTTATCAGTCCTCCAGTTCCACAATCGTGTCTTTAGTGGAGTACCCTGCGCATGTCCTAGTTGTTGTTAGGGGGTCTTTTTCTGCCTCCTGGTGGTCGTTGAGGCTGAAGGCTTGAAGTCTTCCTCAGTTACCTTTAGATAACCTTTTCCATACATGGTCCTCAACTTGCTGTGGGGTAACTGTTTTGCAAGAGCCTCCAACAAGCAAAGCAAGTGTTTATGAAAGCAAAGCAGTCTATATATATTTTGTTGAGCAAAACAATAGTTGCCCCCTCACCCATATATCCTTGTCTATATATATTTTGTTGAGCGAAACAATAGTTGACCCCTCTGTCAGTTCCTTAGAACATCTTGCAGATAGTTTTAGCTTAGTTTGTGTAAACAATTACGGTTATCTTTTCTTTGGTTGTCTAACCTTTACATTAGGCTTAACATAAATCTTAATAAACAATACCATAGTCCCTAGTTTCTCACCAGCTGGGTGGATTTTTTCCCCAAATTTAGAGGTTTAGAAACACCTGAGCTGCTGGATGGATTTTTTTTTTTCCCCAAATTTAGAGGTTTAGACACACCTGAGCTGCTGTGTCGTACTGGGGCTGGGTCATGGGGTGCTGGGAGCAGCGCTGGGCGGAACTGGTGCTGCAGCGGAGCCTTTGAGCTGGAAAACTGGGAAAAAAAAGAAATAAAAACGTTGGGAGAGCTGGGAAGAGGATCGTAAAGGAGATGGAGCACGATGCACGGCCTCACACGAGCTCGCACGAGCACACACGACCTTGCACAAGCACACATAAGCTTGCACAAACATGCAGAGCCATGCAGAAGCTTGCACGAGCACACTTGGCCTTGCACAAGCACACATGAGCTTGCACAAACATGCAAAGCCATGCAGAAGCTTGCACGAGCACACGTGGCCTTGCACGAGCACACGTGGCCTTGCACAAGCACACATGAGCTTGCACAAGCATGCACAGCCTTGCAGAAGCTTGCATGAGCACACTTGGCCTTGCACAAGCACACATGAGCTTGCACAAGTACGCATGAGCTTGCACAAACATGCAAAGCCATGCAGAAGCTTGCACGAGCACACGTGGCCTTGCACAAGCACACATGAGCTTGCACAAGCATGCACAGCCTTGCAGAAGCTTGCACGAGCACACGTGGCCTTGCACGAGCACACGTGGCCTTGCACAAGCACACATGAGCTTGCACAAGCATGCACAGCCTTGCAGAAGCTTGCACAAGCACATGTGGCCTTGCACGGCTGCACAGAAACATGCACAAGCATGCACGGCTTTGCACGGCCTCACACGAGCATGCACAAGCACGTATGGCCTTGCACAAGCACCCACAAGCATGCGTGACCTTGCACAAGCATGCAAAATATGCACGGTCTGTCGGAAGCACACACAGCTTTGCACGAGCATGCACAGACACACGCAACCTTGCACAGCCTCACACGGGCTTGCACGAGCACACGTGGCCTTGCACCAGCACACACGACCGTGCATGAGCTCGCACAAGCACACACGGCCTTGCACAAACACACACGGCCTTGCACGAGCTTGCACGGGCACGCACAAACCCTCGTGCTGGTGTGTGTGGGTTCCATACTGGGAGGGGTGCCCTCATACTGAGGGGGCTCTATACTGGGGGGGACACACTCTCATACTGGGGAGAATGGACTCCATACTGGGATGGAGGCCCTCATAAGGGTATAGGAAGGTTCCCTGCTGGGATGGGGACCCTCATACTGGTGTAGGAAGGTTCCATAATGGGTCAGGGGCCCTCATACTGGTGGGGGGGCTCCATATACTGGGATGAGAGCCCTCATACTGGTATAGGAAAGTTCCATACTGGGTCAGCGGCCCTCATACTGGTGAGGTGGCACTCCACATTTGGGGCAGGGCCCTCATACTGGTATAGGAAGGTTCCATACTGGGATGGGGACCCTCATACTGGTGTAGGAAGGTTCCATACTGGGATGGGGCCCCTCATACTGGTGTAGGAAGGTTCCATAATGGGTCAGGGGCCCTCATACTGGTGTAGGAAGGTTCCATAATGGGTCAGGGGCCCTCATACTGGTGGGGGGGCTCCATATTTGGGGTAGAGCCCTCATACTGGTATAGGAAAGTTCCATACTGGGTCAGCGGCCCTCATACTGGTGGGGGGGCACTCCATATTTGGGGCGGGGCCCTCTTACTGGTATAGGAAGGTTCCATACTGGGATGGGGACCCTCATACTGGTGTAGGAAGGTTCCGTACTGGGATGGGGCCCCTCATACTGGTGTAGGAAGGTTCCATAATGGGTCAGGGGCCCTCATACTGGTGTAGGAAGGTTCCATAATGGGTCAGGGGCCCTCATACTGGTGGGGGGGCTCCATATTTGGGGTAGAGCCCTCATACTGGTATAGGAAAGTTCCATACTGGGTCAGCGGCCCTCATACTGGTGGGGGGGCACTCCATATTTGGGGCGGGGCCCTCTTACTGGTATAGGAAGGTTCCATACTGGGATGGGGACCCTCATACTGGTGTAGGAAGGTTCCGTACTGGGATGGGGCCCCTCATACTGGTGTAGGAAGGTTCCATAATGGGTCAGGGGCCCTCATACTGGTGTAGGAAGGTTCCATAATGGGTCAGGGGCCCTCATATTGGTGGGGGGGCTCCATATTTGGGGTAGAGCCCTCATACTGGTATAGGAAAGTTCCATACTGGGTCAGCGGCCCTCATACTGGTGGGGGGGCACTCCATATTTGGGGCGGGGCCCTCTTACTGGTATAGGAAGGTTCCATACTGGGATGGGGACCCTCATACTGGTGTAGGAAGGTTCCATACTGGGATGGGGCCCCTCATACTGGTGTAGGAAGGTTCCATAATGGGTCAGGGGCCCTCATACTGGTGTAGGAAGGTTCCATAATGGGTCAGGGGCCCTCATATTGGTGGGGGGGCTCCATATTTGGGGTAGAGCCCTCATACTGGTATAGGAAAGTTCCATACTGGGTCAGCGGCCCTCATACTGGTGGGGGGGCACTCCATATTTGGGGCGGGGCCCTCTTACTGGTATAGGAAGGTTCCATACTGGGATGGGGACCCTCATACTGGTGTAGGAAGGTTCCATACTGGGATGGGGCCCCTCATACTGGTGTAGGAAGGTTCCATAATGGGTCAGGGGCCCTCATACTGGTGTAGGAAGGTTCCATAATGGGTCAGGGGCCCTCATATTGGTGGGGGGGCTCCATATTTGGGGTAGAGCCCTCATACTGGTATAGGAAAGTTCCATACTGGGTCAGCGGCCCTCATACTGGTGGGGGGGCACTCCATATTTGGGGCGGGGCCCTCTCACTGGTATAGGAAGGTTCCATACTGGGATGGGGCCCCTCATACTGGTGTAGGAAGGTTCCATAATGGGTCAGGGGCCCTCATACTGGTGTAGGAAGGTTCCATAATGGGTCAGGGGCCCTCATATTGGTGGGGGGGCTCCATATTTGGGGTAGAGCCCTCATACTGGTATAGGAAAGTTCCATACTGGGTCAGCGGCCCTCATACTGGTGGGGGGGCACTCCATATTTGGGGCGGGGCCCTCTCACTGGTATAGGAAGGTTCCATACTGGGATGGGGACCCTCATACTGGTGTAGGAAGGTTCCATACTGGGATGAGGCCCCTCATACTGGTGTAGGAAGGTTCCATAATGGGTCAGGGGCCCTCATACTGGTGTAGGAAGGTTCCATAATGGGTCAGGGGCCCTCATATTGGTGGGGGGGCTCCATATTTGGGGTAGAGCCCTCATACTGGTATAGGAAAGTTCCATACTGGGTCAGGGGCCCTCATACTGGTGGGGGAGGGCTCCATATTTGGGGCAGGGCCCTCATACTGGTATAGGAAGGTTCCATACTGGGATGGGGCCCCTCATACTGGTATAGAAAGGTTCCATACTGGGATGGGGACCCTCATACTGGTGTAGGAAGGTTCCATACTGGTACAGAGGCCCTCATACTCGGGGGGGGGGGGGTGTCTCCATACTGGGATGGGAGCCCTTATACTGGTATAGGAAGGTTCCATAATGGGCCGGAGCCCTCATACTGGAGGAGGGAGACTCCACACTGGGACGGGCGCGGGGGGCGGGGGGGGGCGGGGCGCGCTCACCCTCTGCGCATGCGCGCTCTGATCCGGCGGTCAACCCCGCGCGTGCGCATGCGCGCGTAGGGAGGGGCGCATCCTGCAGTGCGCATGCGCGCGGGGACACGCCCACCGCCATTTACCGAGCCCCGGCCCCGCCCGCGGAGACCCCCCGCGTCGCTCTGGCGCATGCGCGGTGTTAGACACGCCCCGCGGCCGCGCCGAAGGGGCGGGGCCGTTTGAGCACCGCCCCGCTGCGGCCCGGCGCATGTGCAGTGAGGCAGAGACACGCCCGGGCGGGGCTTTTCGTCACGGGAGGGGCGGTGCCCTTTTAAGCCACGCCCACTGAGCACGTACACTGGGCGGGGCGTTGGGGGCGGGGCGTCAGCGAGGGGCGTGGCGTCAGCGAGGGGGCGTGGCGTCACCGAGGGGGCGTGGCGTCACCGAGGGGGCGGGCTCTGCCGAAACCCGCCCTCTCCTTTCCCGCGCTGTGCGCATGCGCTGGCCGCGGGGGCGGGGAGCGAGGGCTGAGCTCCGCCCACCGCCTCCTCGCGGCGTTGTCATAGCGACGGCGGCTGCGCGGGAGGGGGCGAGGCTGCGGCGGCGGGTGAGGGGCTGCGTGGGGCGGGGGGAGGCCGCGGGGCGGGGGGGCATTTAGGGGTGTCCCCCGGCTGGGCGGGCGTCCCTGGGGGGCAGGTGGTGCTTAGGGGGGGTGGTCTGAGGGGACTGTTCCTTCCCCGAGGGGTTCTGGGGGTGTTTGTGTGGGAGGGGGGTGTCTGGGAGGGGGTGGGCCCCTGTGGGGGGGTGTTGGGGGGCGATGTGTCTCTTTCTGGGGGTGAGGAGGGTGTCTGAGAATGTGTGGGTGCCTGTGGAGGCGGGGTGTGACCCTCTGGGGGGTCCTGAGGGGTGTATGGGGTCTGGGGGGGTTGTTGGGGTCTGGGGGGGGGGGGTGGGTGGCTGGGGGGGTGTCTCTGTTTTGGGGGGCTGTCTGGAAATGAGCCTCTGTTGAGGTGTCCCTCAGTAGGGTGTCTCTTTTTGTAGGGTGCTGGGGGGGGTCTTCCCTGTGGGGGAAGGCTCTGTGTGGTGGGTGTTGGACCCCCCTGGGGGGGTGTCTCTGTGTGGGGGTGTTGGGGGGGGTCTCTGGAGTTCGGAGTAGGATTTCCTTGTTGACCAGCAACAGGCTGAAACGTGTTTAACAGCCAGGACTTGCTGTCTCTGTCGTAGGTTTTCCCCAGCAGCTGCCATGGGCTCCGTGCTCTCCCTCTCCGTTAACAACGCCGCCTCCAGGCAGAGGAAGACGACTGAGGAGGATGATGATGACTTACTGGATAGCCGGGACCGTGTGGAAGACATTGCCAAGTTTCCGTACGTTGAATTCACGGGTCAGGACAGCATCACCTGCCCCACGTGCCAAGGCACTGGCTGCATTCCCACAGGTGACTGCTCCTCTCGGGCTTAAATACCAAACGAAACCGTTACTCGTGCGCGTGAGTGACGTCATCAACGTGGTTCTTTCGCTTCCCAGAGCAGGTCAACGAGCTGGTGGCTCTGATTCCCTACAGCGACCAACGGCTTCGTCCGCAGAGAACGTAAGTGTGTAGTAAGAGAGTAACTACGTCGTCGCAAGGAGCAAACAGGGCTCCTTTGTCACCTACTGCTGCAACTGAACCCTGCGCCCAGTCTGCAGCCTCTCCCTCAAGTGGTGGCTTGTTTTCATCCCAGTATGCCAACAAATACAACTTAGAGTGTAACTTTAAATGCTTCCTGTGAAATCCCACTGTGGGGTGGACGTGGAAACAATGATCCTACTCACACGCTTTGTCGCCCCCCCACCCTTTACTGAAGCTTTTAGAAAGAAACTGCCTCACCACCAGCAAAAACACCGGGTTGTGAAAACACTTAGGGGGCAAAAATGATTCTTTGGTTACTCATTACCAAAAAATAAACTGTTTAAAGAGCGAGGGCTTCGAGCGATTTCGGATATTGAAAATGGCAGAGCAGCACTTCTGTGTCTCTTCAGGGAAGAACAAATACGTGTTGTTTGCTGCCCAGGTTGGGTTTCAGACACTCTTGCAGCTGTGGTGTTAGGGTGAGGGAGGTCACCCCTTCCCTGCCTCTTCCAGGAAACTCTACGTCCTGCTGTCGGTGCTGCTCTGCCTGCTGATTTCGGGGCTGGTGGTTTTTTTCCTCTTCCCACACTCCGTCCTGGTTGATGACGATGGTATTAAAGTGGTTCGGGTTTGGTTTGACAAGAAGAACTCCGTCGTCATTCTTGCCATCACGGTAAAGTTCTTGTTCAGTTGGGTTCCTGATGGGAATAAATTCTGTGCCGAGCTGCCGGGAAGGTCACTGCTACTCATGTCTTCCCCCATCTTCATCCAGGCTACTCTACGGATCAGGAACTCCAACTTCTACTCGGTGACGGTGACCAGCCTGACGAGTCAAGTGCAGTACATGAACACCGTGGTGGGATCCCAGCAGATCACCAATGTCTCCAGCATCCAGCCGCTGAGCGACAAACTGGTATTCATCTCTCCTCGCGTTTCCAATCACCAAATCAAGTGTGACCGTGCACTAGTTACGCTTGATAGTAGTCCATCCATACCTTAAATATCTACTTGGCAAAATAGTCCCGTGGCTGGAGTAGCCCGTGCTTTGGGCACACCAGCCAAAAGGCAACGGAAGGTAGGAAAAACTCCGGAAGGGATGGATTGGAGCGAGTCCTCGAGCTGCATGTCATTGTGTTTTTATCTTTTACAGGTGAATTTCACCGTGAAGGCGGAGCTGGGTGGACCTTTCTCCTATGTGTAGTAAGGATTTACTACTCTCTGTAGCTGGGGAGAGGGCAGGTTTAGGCTGATTTAATGAGAATTTGCTCTGGAAATGACTCGTTTTCTGCTCCTTCCTGGAAAGCAGCTGCTTGCTCGAAATGACTTGAAAGGCCGCTTTGTCGGAACGTGGTTTTTGGACCGTGTCTCGGGCTGAGTTAGCACCAGAGGCAAAACATCACCAGAAGATACCGAGAAACGCAAGTGTCTCCACCGCGCCGCGTCCCTCATGCTGACCCCTTTCTCTGTTCTGCTCTCTTCCAGTTTCTTTTGCACGTTTCCCAAGGTGAAGGTGCATAACATCGTCATCTTCATGAGGTAGGTGGTTCTCTGCTCTGCTCCTGACTCGAAAGGGAATCGCTGCCACGGCAGATCTGGGGCACACGAAGAAAATCCCGCTTGGCAAGCGCCCCAGCCGGGTTCACCGTGTCAGCTTGTAATCCAGGCCAGCTGGCACAGCCGGGTGAGATGTAAGATAGAGGGGAGATGGCACCAGGTTTCTCCACACCAAGCTCTCACATGAGGGGTGATGAGCTACTTGAGGATATGGTTTAATGGGGATTAGGGATGGTTGGACTCGATGATCTCTAAGGTCTTTTCCAACCTAGAAATCTATGAAATCTATGAAATCTATGAGGGTGGTGTGCTCCAGGGGCCACGCTCGCCAGCTCTGCCCATCCCTTGCCCGCTGCAGCGAGCGATCTCCAGCAAAAACATGAGGATCTGCAGCTTTCGAGGGGGAGGAGGAGGAGTTACGTGGCGAGCGTAAAACCTGCTGGGCTTTGATTTTGATAAAGGGCTTGCAGTCGCTGGTCCTGTCCCTGCTAAAGGGCTCTTCCATCCCCTCCCAGGACGTCGGTGAAGCTCTCGTACATCGGCCACGTCACGCAGAGCGCTTTGGAGACTCACCACTACGTGGACTGCAGCACCAACTCCACCGCTGCCCGGGACCTGCTGCCTCTGCTGGCCCCCTCGGCGTGAGGTTGGCCAGGAGCCAACCCTGAGGGCACCGCTGACGTTTTCCAGGGGCATGCGGATGGTTGTGCAGATGGATTTCTAGAAGGGAATGGAAGCAGAGGGATCGTGGGTGACTTTGGTGGGAGATGTTTGAAAGCTCTGGATCCCTTTCCTGCTTTTCTGCAGGGGCTGTCCACGAAACCCACTTGGGATGTGTTCACGTGCGAGCACACGGATCCCTTCCCAAAGTCAGGGTCCTGCTGGGCTGGCAGGTTCCAAAGAACTAACTTTTCATGGGGAAACTGGACTCTCAGGCTTCATGCTTTGGGGCCTGAAGATCCCAAAGATTTAGAGTTGATTTTTTTTTGAAGCTGAGCACCGTATCGGGCCCTTCGGGGGTAAACTGATTAGTTCTGTGCAATTAATTTATTCCACTTGCGTTCAGCGCGTCGCTGGCTTGTTTCAAAGCAGGACTCGATAAAAAGGGAGAGGTTTTTGCAAGGAATGCACGGATGAGGCTTCCACCTCTGTTGTTTGCACTAGCAGGAGGCGAAGGGATCGAGACCTTCGGGACACGTGAAGGGATCGAGACCTTCGGAGCGCGAAGGGATCGAAACCTTCGGGACACACTTTCTCTGTTGTGCAGCTTTTCTTTGGCAGCTGAGGCCACCTACAGCAAACCGACCCCGAAACCCCGCGAAGACGGCCTCTGAGTGCAGCGCTGCTGGGGATGCGCAGAGAATTAGACCTTCCTCCTCCTCCTCCTCCTCCTCTGCACATGGCTCTGAGCCTTCCTCTCCCCGCGTTCGGCAGCCACGGGGTTTGCCACCAGGGAACTCGTTGCTCCGTGGCGCTTTGTGTTCACACCTGCCACGGACAAGGGCGGATTTAAAACTGGTTTTGGGGGAATTTTGGTGTTGGAGAGGCGTATCTCCCCGGAGCCGTTCCCGACGGATGGTCTTAACTGTGTTCTTAAAGCAAATAAAGGTGAAAGCTCAGCCCGCTGCGGGCTGGAGCCGTTTGTAGCTCGAGGATTTTGTCCTGCTGTGCCTTTTTGGAGATTTTTCTGGAGCTCCGTGGCTCCAGCTGCCCTCGGCCCCTGCCCCTTCCTCCGGCTGCCCGTCGGACACGCGATCGTGCCAGGGTGTGCGGAGACAAAGCACCGGTGAAGGGAACGGATCGCGGTGGTTTTCGGTGAAGGATGCTTTATTTTGTGGGAGCGTGGTGTCAAAACACACCTTGGTGTTTAAAAAGTGGCATTTTCTGCCCGCTGAAGGCTTCTAGAAGGGAATTCCGCTCCTTAAAGCGGAGTTGTGTGTTAGTGGCTTTTTTTGGGAATGAAACCTTGTCCTGGGGCTCGTGCTGTGGTTGTGAGTGGCATCCTACATCGCCCAGAGGTACCAGTTCTCTTGCTGATGGTTTTTAGGGAACAGAGGCCAAGAAACTCAAGCAGGAAGCAGCGAACCGCCTTCATTCCCACCCGGAGTGACTGGGACCGGCGTCACCGAACCGGCGTCGGTGGCTGCACCGTCCCTGGTGACCCCCGTCACGAGGTTCTCACGCGACTTCTGTAAACCCCCTCGCTTTCTGATGAGTCGAACTTTCTTTTTTTTTAAGGAAAAAGAGGAAATGGCAAACTTTGCTCTTTATCCATCTCGTTTCCTGAGTTTCCTCCCTCTCAGCAGCCTGGTGGTGCTCCGTCCTGGCTGCTTTGGTTTCTCCTCGTGGGGTGACACAGCTCCTGGGCATCCCCTGTCCCACCTCTGGCGTTGATTGTCCCACCTCTGGCATTGATTTTCCCACCTTTGATGTTGACTTTTTCCCATCTCTGGTGATTTCTTGGGGGGAGCTCCTGGGGTTCCTGCAGCAGGAACCCCGAACGCGCCGCTCGGCTGAACCGCAGAGCGGATTTTACCCCAAATGAGTTACGTGAGCCGAAGCACTAATCATTAGGGCTGCCCTCCGGGTCATGTGGCGAAGCACTTGGCCTTTTTTTTTTTTTAAAGGGCGTTTTATTTTGAAAATCCTTCCTAATCCCCCAATCCTTCCTAATGAATTTCTTCTGCCAAGGTTTCGGACGGACCCCGGCCCTCGGGGCTGCCCCAGGTGCTTCGGCTGCTGCTGCGCTACCAGCTGGGAGCGCTTAAAACTGAGCTGAGGGCCCCAAAGTGGCATTTTTAAAGATTTTCTGGTGGTTTTTTTTTTATAATCCTTTCAAGTTCTAATTTCTCCTAATGAAAAACCACAGCAGCAGATGCGAAAAGCTGAAGATTTTCACAAAAGCACCATCGGGGAACTCGTAAACTCCGCTGTTACGTCCCGCACGTGAAGCTGGAGGTGGTGGTACCTGGGGGGGGGCAGGGGGCTCGTTTGCTTGAAGATCGTTAAAAAAAATGCAGCTACTGAGGCTTTTCTGCTGCTGAGGGAGCCTGGTTGGGGGCAGAATTTACAGATGTGACTTTTAACGAACCCAGAAGGGTGCAGCTGCGTTACGGGATGTCAGCGTGCGCACGCCATGGCGAGAGCTCGGCCGTCTCGGTGTGTTAGAATTATATCCCATAGGGTCTGTCCCTGTACCCTATAGGGTCTCTCCGCCATATCCCATGGGGTCTCTCTCTCCATACCCTACAGTGTCTCTCTCTCTCCGTACCCTATAGTGCCTCTCCCCGTATCCCATAGTGTCTCTGCCCAGATTCCATAGTGTCTCTCTCTGTATCCTATAGTGTCTCTCCCCAGATTCCATAGTGTCTCTCTCTGTATCCTATAGTGTCTCTCCCCAGATTCCATAGTGTCTCTCTCTGTATCCTATAGTGTCTCCCCAGATTCCATAGTGTCTCTGCCCAGATTCCATAGTATCGTCTCTCCCCGTACCCTATGGTGCCTCTCCCCATATCCTATGGTGCCTCTCCCCGTACCCTATAGTGTCTCCCCAGATTCCATAGTATCTCTCCCCATATCCTATAATGTCTCTGCCCAGATTCCATAGTATCTCTCCCCATATCCTATAGTGCCTCTCCCCAGATTCTATAGTGTCTCTTCCCATATCCTATGGTGTCTCTCCCCAGATTCCATATCATCTCTCCCCATATCTTATAGTGTCTCTCCCCGTACCCCACAGTGTCTCTCCCCATAACACAGAATTACAGCCTGAAATTCTCTTTCTACATGTACAAAAATGGGACAAATTCCGTGGCAAGGATGAGGAGGAGGGTTGGGGGGGGCACCCCCTGGCCACAGTCCCACTGATTCGCAGGGGGGTTGGTCTCGGGGTCCCGTCCCCCCCCACTGGTTTGACTGGATTCCTTTAACTGGTGTCCCCAGCTCTGGCCGCGGCTCCCCCCAGTTCTCTTTGGGGGTGCAGCGGGATGAGGGATCCCAGAACAGAAACCCCACAGCTGCTGTTGGGGCTCCTGGTATTTCAACGTTTTCCACTTCAAATGATTTTCCCCTTTTTTTGGCTTTTGGAGGGGTTTGCTCTGAGTTTGGTTTTTTCCCTGTACTGTGAGGTAGCTTCAACCCCCAAAAGTTGGAGATTCGACCCAAAACCTTCCTTTTCCACGCCGAGAAACGCTAAACCGCAGCAACCGCCGACAAAAACAAAACCCAGACCCACTTGCACTTTCCACCAAAAGGTGTTTTTTTTTTATATCAACTGATGTTAAAAAATACAGACTTGTTTTACAAGAATAGCACCATTTCTTTTTTTTTTTTTTTTTTGTCTTTTGTCATATTATACACGAGCACGGGGGGGGGGTAGGGGGGGGATTCGTGAGCCCTGATGCCTTTTTGCAGGGAAGGGCCGTCGTGTCTGCCAGTTCAATTCCCACCTCCACCTGACCTAAAAAATAGGTCTTACGGGAAGAGAATAAATAAATAAGGCCGTGGGGTGATGTTTTGGGTTTATTTCGTTGGAAAAAGGCGGTGATCCCGCTGGAAGGACGTGGCTCGAGGGGTCGTTGCAGCCATTCAGTGCAGAAGTCGTACGAGCGCTCGGAAATTATCGGGTCCTTGGGGTGGGTGGTTTGGGTTTTTTTATGGTATTGGGCTGGATTTTTTAAAAAAAAAAAAAAAAACAAAAAACGAACCAAAAAACCCCAACAAATAACAACAACAAACACACACACAAATAAAACAATTCTTTTTACAAGAAGCAGGCTGGGCCAATGTCGACGCCGAACTCCTGATCGGCTCCACCAATGTCCATAGGTGCAATATCTACAATGGGCAGGCGCGAGGTCTTCTGCGACCGGTACTCGATGACTGTCTTGCCCCATTTGCCGGTGTGTTTCTGGGGAGAAAACGAGGAGGAAGGATGGCGTGAGATGCTCTGGAGATGCTCCAAACCAAGAGCAACCCAAGGTTCATGGGTTGAACCTCAACTCGTCGCCCACGTCTTGCTCTCGCAGTGGACTTACCGTGCAACCGTCCTCCAAGACGCTGTAGGTGAACCTGCTGTTGCCCTCGGCTCTGATCTCCACGTCGTTGGAGCCCTGGATGAGGATGGCTTTCTTCAGGTTGCCCGTCTCCTCGTCCATGTAGGCGATGCTGTTCTTGCAGTGGTAAGTGACGTTCTGGGAGCCTTCGGTGGACAGGAGGCGGAGGAAGGTCATCTGGATGCTGGCGGTGTTGGGAGCCAGGTCTTCATCGCCGTAGCTAAACTGGAGGGGAGAGGCGAGACGTTAAAGCCTACGGGTGTCGCAACAACTCTGTTTTCAGCCACCTTTTGAGGGGACTTCCATCCTTTACGTGCCCAGATGGCTGCAAAAATCACAGCCCAACTGACCCAACTCCAAGCTTTCAATATAGTCCTCTAGAACAGCCAATCCCTCGTACAACGTCCATCAACACAACCCCGAGGAAAGACATCCCAACCCTCCAACCAGACTCCCAACGCCTTCCCCTGCTCAACTTCCGTTCCCGGCATGCAGCACCAGGCCAGGAGGACACTTACATGGAAACCGCCATTGATGGTCTCTGCGAACCAGACGTGCTTCTTGTCTTTGGTCTTGCTGGTCCACCAGTTCTTCTTGGGGATGCTGCTGGGGTTGGGGTAGACGCAGGTCTCTCCCGTCTCCATGTTGCAGAAAACTTTGATGGCGTCCAAGGTGCAGCCTTGGTTCGGGTCGATCCAGTAGTCTCCTGCAGCGGGGAGGGCAAACGGTGTGTGAACAGGAGGTTTTGGAGGTCAGAGCAAAGCTCGTGGTGGACCTCACTGTCCTCTTGGGTGCAAGAGGCTGGGGGAGAAGGATGGGAGGGGAGGAGGCAGGGATGGGGGCTCTTACCGCTCTTCCACTCGGGATGGCAAAGCTTGATGTCACGGCAAGTCCTGGCCGGGTTCTTCTTGGAGCCCTCGGGGCTGCGGATGCTCTCGATCTGGTTGTTGAGGGACTTGAGCGTGGCGTCCACCTCGACGTCGTGCTGCCGCAGCCCGCCGGCGGCCTCGTCCGCGCGCATGTAGCGGATGGGATCGGGACCCTTCTCCGGCTGACCCAGGCCAGCGAAAGCCGACATGTCGATGCCGGTGCCCGGGGGGCCGGGAGGACCGGGGGGACCTGGGTTTCCAGGAGGACCCTACAGGAGGAAGAAGACGCAATCCTGATGGGCTCCTCTGCGAGTTGGACCTCCCCTTCGCTGCCACCGCCGGCGTTTTCATAGAATCATAGAATGGTTAGGGCTGGAAGGGACCTTCAAAGGTCATCTAGTCCAACCCCCCTGCAAGGAACAGGGATATCTCCAACTAGATCAGGTTGCTCAGGGCCTCGTCCAACCTGGCCTTGGTTTTCACTCACCGCAGGACCCGGTTCGCCGCTCCGTCCGCGGGGGCCGGGAGGACCGATGGGGCCGGGCATGCCGTTGGAGCCATCTTTGCCAGAGGGGCCGACGGGGCCGGGGGGACCCTGGGAGAGAGCCCCGAAGAGGAGGGTCAGGTCGTTGCGAGAAGGTTGGGGAGCCGTTAGCTCCTGCTCTTAGCGGGCATGCTGGAGGACGGAGGTGCCTCCTGTTCCTCTCCGCTCCCCGAACGCCACGGGCAGGACTTACCCTGGGACCGGAGGGACCCGCGGGACCAGCAGCACCTTGATCTCCAGAAGGACCCTGAGGAGGAAGCGAGGGTGGATGGTTACGGCTCCGCGTGCAGCAGGGTGGGATGCTCAGCCCCGGCACGAGCTCAGGGCTCCCTCCGTGGCTGCGGAGACCCCGGAGGAGCCGCATCCAGCCCCACGGCGAGTGCCGGCGTCCCAAACCCAACACTTACGGGGGGTCCGGGAAGACCCTGCAGACCGGTGAAGCCGCGGTGGCCCTTCAGCCCTCTCTCTCCAGCCTCTCCTGTCTCACCCTTGTCACCACGAGGCCCTTGGGGACCCTGGGAGTGGAGAAAGGGACGTGTCAGGCTCAGGGTGACAGACCCCCACCCAACGCACCCCCGGGACCCCGTGCATGGCACATGGGGTGCCCCGCGCTGCTCACCGGCATGCCTCGAGCACCAGCAGGACCGGAGGGACCCATGGGACCTTGAGCACCCTGGGGAGAGAAAAGAGGGGAGTCAAAAGGAGCGCAGGGTGCCGGGGGGTGCCCTGTGCCTCCGGGGGTGTCCGAACCCTAATTACTCCCAGTAGCTAATTGCTCCTGGGGGGCCACTGCTATTTCTTCGTTTATCTGCGCCCGGGATGGTTCCTGCCTCCCGTAACGAGACTTCAAACCCAACGAGCCAACGTGCCGGCGGCACTCACCGTCTCGCCTCTGTCTCCTTGTTTGCCGGTGGGACCGACGGGGCCGGGAGCGCCGGGGGCACCGGGAGCGCCGGGGGCACCCACGGGACCGGTCTCACCACGATCACCCTGCGCCGAGACAAGGGGATGGTCAGATCTGTGGATTTGCAGCCGGGACGAGAGGGCAACGTGGGCAGCGAGTGCCAGCGGAAGCACGCCGGCAAGCTCACCTTCACGCCGGCTGCGCCGTCTCTGCCGGGGGGTCCGTCGGAGCCGGGGTTACCCTGGGAGAAGAGGAGGAGAAATTAAGTTTTGACCCTGGGATGGAGCAGGACACGTGCAAACTCCCCTTTCAAAGCCAAAAACACCGGTGAGAAGGCGCCGGCGGCTGCCAGGAGGTGGGTTACGGTGCCAGGCGCTCTGCCCGTGGGATCAGCGATGCCCAGTGCCGCCGCTGGCATCACACCGGGATGATCCCAAGCCTGGCACGGAGGGAGGCACCGTCCCGTTTCACCCCCTCCCCACCCATCAGGGTGCTGCCTACCTCGCGCCCAGGTTCGCCAGCAGGACCCGTCAGACCGGGGGGACCCACGGGGCCGGGGGGGCCGCGGTCGCCGGCAGAGCCGGGTGCTCCTTGTTTCCCAGGTTCGCCCTAACGAAGGGGAAAAAGAAACGCCGTGAGACAACCCCCATGAGCAGGAGAGATCCCAGTACAGCCCCTCACCCAGCCAGCGCCTCGTTTTAAGGCTGCTGGACCCCTCTGCCCAAATAAGCATCGGTCGTTGCCCGTCCCGGTGCCACCGGCGGCTCCTGGTTGCTTTGCAAAACCCCGAATCGCACCCAGGGTCGGGGTCCTTGGGGTGCTCGAGCTGCACCCCAGGGGGCTGGTGGCCCCGTAACGGGTGGGTCGCAGCCCCCCGCGGCTTCAGCGGCGTCTACGCTGCCGCGTTGGGCTTCAGAGCTGCCAAATTCCCGGTGCTGAGGTTGGCAAAGCCGAGCTCGGCTGCTCCCAGGAGTGTTTTGCTCCGTGGGGTCCGGGGTGGGTGGAAGGGGCTGAGCCCAGGGTGGGGGGTGACGACTCACCGATGGCCCCGGCAGCCCGGGGAAGCCCCTCTCACCACGCTGGCCGGGCAGCCCGACGATGCCACGCTGTCCTGCCAAACCCTGGGGGCCGGGGGGCCCGTCGGGACCCTGCGGGGAGGCAGAGGAGGGGGATGGGACTCAGTGGGGCGGTGGCACCGCACCGAATGAGGGTGGAGGGAGGTGCCCCCCACCCCAAAAAACGTACCGCGGGGCCGTCCTCGCCGGGTTCGCCTTTCTCGCCGGGGGGGCCAGCGGGGCCTTGGAGACCGGGGTCACCAGCACGGCCCGGGGGACCGGCGTCACCGCGAGCACCCTTGGGACCGTCTTTGCCAGCAGAGCCGGGGGGACCGGGGGGGCCTGGGTTCCCCTGCGGGGGGAGAAGATGGGGTCAGCGCAAACGGAGGCGGCTTTTCCACCTTCCATCGTCAGCATCCCGGTGCCGCTCGGGGCTCCGGGTCAGCTCCTGTGCTTGAAGCCCCCCCAAAAAGCCCCTTTCCATGAGCTGATCGGCATCACCGGGGGGGACCCTCCGCGGCTCAATCCCTCAGCAGCATCTCCCGAGCCCCCAACCCCGGGGATGAGCGATCCCGGCTGCCCCCAAACCATCCCAGTTACCCCCGAGCGATCCCAGCCACCCCCCAACTCACGTTAGGGCCGGGTGGTCCGACACGGCCGGCGGCGCCGGGGAATCCGGTGGCTCCCTGGGGAAGGAGAGCAGGATGCTCGTACGCTGCACCGCGCTCCCCCCGGCTCCCCCAGCCCACCCACCCCCATACTCACAGGGGGGCCCTGAGCACCCCGAGCTCCTTTGGGACCAGTTACACCAGTTGGACCCTGGGAAGAGGAGAAAAACGGGTTAGAACCATGCTGGGGTGGGGGGCTGCCCACTGTTTTGGGGTGTGCCAGCTGTACCCACCTGCGGGCCGGGTGCGCCGGAGGGACCTTGGGGACCGGGAGCGCCGGCGTCACCCTTCTGCCCGGGCTCTCCTTGCTCGCCTTTGGCACCAGGTTGCCCGTCGGCACCCTGCGGAGAAGCGGCCGCTGTGAGCGGGTCGAGCCGCTGTCGGAGCCATGCCGGGGGGAACGGGGCCAAATACTCACCGGGGGGCCAGCAAATCCGGCGGGACCGGGGGCACCGGGCTCGCCACGCTCGCCCTGCGGAGGAGAGATGGGGGTTAAATGGGATGGGGGGGGTACAGGGAGAGCGAGGCCAGTGGTGGCACTGCCAGCACCCAGCTTCTGCAAGGGGATGGGACTTACGGGGGCACCGCGGGCACCGGCAGCGCCGGATGGACCAGGAGGGCCGGATTCACCCTGGAAAAGAAAGGATGGAGGGTTGGAAGGGGGCGCTGGGTGGCATCTCCCTCGGTGGGCAGCAGCCGGGGGGGGACTCTCACCTTCTCGCCGTTGGGGCCAGCGGGGCCGGGGGGACCGATGGGACCCGTCAGACCCTACGGAGGGAAAACGGATGAGGACGAGGCCACGGCGGGCATCCGTCACCGGCCGCCACGCGTCCCGCCGCGGCCCCGTACTTACGCGGGCGCCGTCTTTTCCGGGGGCTCCCTCGGGGCCCTTCTCTCCGACGTCTCCCTGGGGGGGTGAGACAGAGGCGGCGTGAGCCGAGCTGAGACCTGACGCCGCTCGGGACACCTCCGGTACCCGGCACTTACCCGGTCTCCCTTGGGACCGGCGATGCCAGCTGCTCCTCTCTCGCCGGGCATCCCCTGCAGCCCCGGGGGGCCCTGGGCACCGTTGGGGCCGGCGGGGCCGGTTGCACCCTAAAGCAGAGCGAAGGTGCGGTTACTGGGGGAGGGGGGGGGTCCAACTCCCCACGCGCAGACCCCCCAGTGCCACGGTGCTGCCGGTGGCACCGAACCACCGAGCCCTCGTCACCCACCTTGGGTCCATCGGTGCCCGGCGTGCCAGGGAGCCCGCGGGGACCTTGCAGCCCTTGTGCGCCGGGAGAGCCGCGTTCACCGGGGAAGCCGCGTTCACCCTGGGGTGGGGGGGGGGGGGGGACACAATGTTAGGAAGACGCCACGAGGCCACGGTGAGGGTCACAACATCCTTTGCACGGAATTCTCCAGGGACAGTGGGCAGAGCATCCATTCTGCACCGCCCCGAAGGGACTGGGATGTACTGGGAGGAGAGAGGCTGGGACTGGGGGAGCTGATGGTCCTGGATGGGGACAACTGGGCTCTGCTGACCCCCTTGAGCCCCCCCAAAGCCCCCCATGGGGTAGGGAGAGGCATCCTGCCCCCCGAGCCGGGAGGATGGGTGAGACTTACTCTGGGACCGACGAGACCGGGGGCACCGGCTTCTCCAGGAACACCCTGCGACGGGGGGAAAAAGGGTGGAGGGTCAGCGCCGGGGGCTGCCGAGGGTCCTGACCCCCCCTTTGCCACCAGGGAACGCCTGGGAGAAGGGAAAAACGGGGCCTCACCTGATCTCCGGGTTTGCCGCTCTCTCCGGGGGGACCTGGTGGCCCGGGCAGCCCCTGGCAGGGGAAGGTGGCAGCGTGAGCGCGGCGGCAGCGAGACCCCCCAGGGATGGGGGCTCGGGGTCAGCCACGAGCATCACCCCGACCCTGGCACCCCAATTTCCCCCCCCCCTTTCCATGGGCTCACCTGGAAGCCGGAGGGACCGGGGGCTCCTTGCTCTCCCCTCTCGCCCGCGGGACCCTGCGGGGAGGAGGATGGTGAAGGACCCCGAAACCTCCCGGGGTTCCGGCTTCACCCACCCCAGGATTTCGGACAGCGCCGGAATCACAGGGGGTCCCGAAATCCCCACGCTCCAACCCCACGAGGGCTGGGGAGCGCGGGGGCTCCATCCCCAGCAGAGCTGGGGGGCTCCTTCGCCCAGATCCGAGGGGGCTACAGCCCCTGACACCCCCCTCCTCCCCATTTCAAGCGGGTTTTGGCCCCCCGTGAACGCAGCTGCGGCACTCACGGCAGGTCCCGGGGGGCCGGCAGCTCCCGTCTCGCCGTCCTTGCCGGGAAGACCCTACGGAGGAGAAAACCCACCCAGCGCTGAGCTCCAGGCGCGATGCCGCAGAGCCCGTCGATCCCCGTGCCTCAGTTTCCCCCACCCACAGACTGCAGATGCCTCAGGGGATCGTGATGCTGGAGCAACCCCAAGATGTCGTTTTGGGGAGGGGGAAACCAACTCACCCGCAGCCCCGGGGCACCGGGGAGTCCTTTCTCACCGGCTTTTCCAGGTTCGCCCTAGAGAGAGAGGAGAGACGCAGCGGTGATGGGCTCCACGCTCGGACTGCGGCCCCAGTTTGGGTAGAAATGGGTAGAAATGAGCCAACACTCACATTAGCACCTTTGGGACCGGGGAAACCCATCACGCCGGGCTGGCCACGAGCACCCTGCGGGCCGGGGGGGCCGGGGCGGCCGTCCTCGCCGGGAGCACCCTGAGGGGAGGGGGTCGTCAGCGGGGACCGTGCCGGACCCCGGGGTGCGTGTCCCCCCCACACCAGACCCCCCGTGGAGCATCACTTACGGTTGGGCCGGCTTTGCCTTGAGGACCAGCATCTCCTGGGCGGCCGGTGAGACCCTGCGGCGGAGGGAAGGGATTGAGGGGGGGGCTGCGGCGGCTGGGCCTGAGGTGGGGGGATGCCGGGCACCCCGTCCTGCTCGGCTCCTGGCCTGGGGCTCACACAGGTGGTGCAAGGGCTGCCCAACCCCACCAGTGTGGTGGAGCATCTCCACTCACCCCAAAGAGCATTTTGACCCCAAAGAATATCTTTGATAACTCCAAATCCATCTCAACTAACCCCAAAGAGCATCTTAACTAACCCCAAAGAGCATCTTAACCAACCCCAAAGAGCATCTTAACCCCCAAAAGCATCTTTGATAACCCCAAATACCTCTTAACTAACCCCAAATCCATCTTAACTAACCCCAAACCCATCTTAACTAACCCCAAAGAGCATCTCCACTCACCCCAAAGAGCATCTTGACCCCAAAGAAGATCTTCGATAACTCCAAATCCATCTTAACTCACCCCAAAGAGTATCTTAACCCCCAAGAGCATCTTTGATAACCCCAAACACCTCTTAACTAACCCCAAACACCTCTTAACTAACCCCAAATCCATCTTAATTAGCACCAAGGAGCATCTTTGCAGATCTCAAAGACCATCTTTACTAACCCCAGAAAGCATCTTGACCCCAAAAACCATCTTAACCCCAAGACGCATCTTTGCTAACCCCAAATATATCTTAACTAACCCCGAAGAACTTCTTATCACCGAGGACCATCTTAACCAACCCCGACCTACATCTCCACTAACCCCAAAGAACATCTTAACTAGCAAGGACCATCTTGACTAATCCCAAAGAGCATCCTAACTAACCCCAAAGAATTCCTTAATTAGCACCAAAGTGCATCTCAATTAGCACCAAAAAGCAGCTAAACCAACCCCAAAGAGCATCTTAATGCCAAAGGGCAGCTTGGCTAACCCCAAAACCACCCTAACCAGCCCCAAAAGCACTTTATTGACCCCAAAAGCACCTTAATGGACCCCCAAAGCATCTTATCGACCCCAAGAGCACCTTGTTGACCCCAAGAGCACCTTATTGACCCTAAAAGCACCTTATTGACCCTAAAAGCACTTTAACCAAACCTAAAAGCACCTTCTTGACCCCAAAAGCACCTTCTTGACCCCAAAACCACCTTAACCAACTGCAAAAGCACCTTGATGGACCCCAAAAGCACCTTATCAACCCCAAAGCACCTTGATGGACTCCAGAAGCACCTTAACCAGCCCCAAAAGCACCTTGATGGACGCCAAAAGCACCTTAATGAACCCCAAAAGCATCTTAATCAGCCCCAAAAGCACCTTGATGGACCCCAAAAGCCCTTGATGGACCTCAAAAGCATCTTAATCAGCCCCAAAAGCACCTTGATGGACCCCAAAAGCACCTTGATGGACCCCAAGACCCTCCTCGCTGACCCCAGCAGATCCCACCACTGTCACCACATGACCAAGCCCCCTCAGCACAGCGGGGACCCCCACCCCAGCCAACCCCCACCCCTGCCCCAGGTGCAGGATCCGACCCCCCGGCTCTCACCCTGGCTCCGGGCAGTCCAGGCTCTCCGGGGCGCCCAGGGTCACCGGTGGCTCCCTTGGGACCCGCGAGGCCGGCGGGGCCGCGCTCGCCCGGAGCACCCTGCGTGGGGCGGCAAGCAGGGAGAAGGGGTGAGTTTGGGGGTTCAGGGGGTTGTCACCCCCCCGGACCCCCCCCCCCCCAACACCCGTGACCCCAAATGTCCCACCTTGGGTCCAGCCAGCCCATCCTGCCCAGGGAAGCCGCGATTGCCGGGAGCACCCTAGGGAGGAAGAGGAGGAGGAGTGAAGTCATGGGATGGGGTGGAAGGTTTGGGGGTGCAGCACCTTTCTGGGGGGTGCCGGGGGGGGCCACGCACCCTCTCTCCAGGTGGTCCCACAGGACCGGCGGCACCGGGTTCACCGCGGGCTCCTCTCTTGCCTTCCTCACCCGCTGGCCCGGGGGCACCTTGGGGTCCTGCAGGTCCCTGAGGAAGAGGAGGAAAAGGGGGTCATGGGGACCCTGCATATCCCCCTCCCCCAAAAAACAAATCCCAGCCCCCGGGGGGGCGGCGCAGGAGCCCCTCGCCGTGCCACGTGTCCCGCCGGCGCCGGGGCTCGGCGGCCGCCGCGGCGGGGGTCCGGCCCCTCGTATTGAGGCTGGTTAATGAAGCGAGGGGGGAACGGCCCCGGCGAGGGGGGGGGGCCACGAACACAGGGGCCATTGTTCCCCCCCGCGGGAGGGGGGACGCTGCCCCTCGAGAGGCCTCGTTAGGGGAAAAGGTTCGTTAGACGCCGCCGAGACGCTCCGGCCCCAAAGCGAGGGGCCGCGCCGGAGCGCGGTGCCATGGGGGGGGGGGGGGGCGGTGGGTGCAGCCCCCACCCCGGACTCACCGTCTCGCCCTTCGGTCCCTGTTCGCCTTTGAAGCCGGCGATGCCGGGTTCTCCCTGCGGAGAGAGGGGGCGATGGGCGCCGGGGCCGCGGTGGCCCCGTGGCTCTTTCTGGCCCCAGGGGCCCCTCCGTGTGGCCCCAGCCCTGCGGCTGTCCCCCTCCTCGGCGCCAGCCCCGTCCCTGTCCCCATCCCTGTCCTCATCCCGTCCCCATCCCTGTCCCCATCCTGTTCCCACCCTTGTCCCCATCCCAGTCCTCATCCCGTCCCCATCCCTGTCCCCATCCCGTTCCTACCCTTGTCCCCATCGCAGTCCTCATCTCGTCCCCATCCCTGTCCCCATCCTGTCTCCATCCCTGTCCTCATCCCGTCCCAATCCCTGTCCCCATCCCATCCCCATCCTTATCCCCATCCCCGTCCTGATCCCGTCCCCATCTCTATCTCCATCCCATCCCCACCCTTGTCCCCATCCCTGTCCTCATCCCGTCACCATCCCTATCCCCATCCCATCCCCATCCTTGTCCCCATCGCAGTCCTCATCTTGTCCCCATCCCGGTCCTCATCCCATCCCCATCCTGTCTCCATCCCTGTTCCCATCCCTGTCCTCATCTCTGTCCCCATCCTGTCCCCACCCTTGTCCCCATCGCAGTCCTCATCTTGTCCCAATCCCTGTCCCCATCCTGTCTCCATCCCTGTCCTCATCCCGTCCCAATCCCTGTCCCCATCCCGTCTCCATCCCTGTCCTCATCTCGTGCCAATCCCTGTCCCCATCCTGTCTCCAGGCCTGTCCCCATCCCTGTCCTCATCCCATCACTGTCCCCGTCCCCACCCTTGTCCCCATCCCTGTCCTCATCCCCTCTCCTGTCCCCATCTTCATTCCCAGCCCCCATTCCTGCTCCCATCCTTGTCCCTAACCCATCCCTGTCCCCATCTGTCTCCTTCCTCGTGCCCATCCTCATCCCCAGCCCTGTCCCCATCCCCAGCCCTTTTCCTCCCCCCACTCCTGTCCTCATCCCTGCCCCCAGCCTCAGCCCTATCCCTGTCCCCATCCCTGTCCCCACTGTCACCCTTCTCCCCGTCCCTTTCCTCATCCCCAACTCCATCCCAGTCCTCTTACCTGTCCCTGTCCCCATTCCTGTCCCCATCCCGTCCTGTCCCCATCTCATCCCTATGCCTGTGCCTGTCCCCATCCCCATCCCATCCCCATTCCCATCCTCATCACCATCTCATCCCTGTCCCCATCTCTGGCCCCATCCCATCCCATCCCATCCCATCCCATCCCCATCCCACCCCACTCCATCCCATCCTATCCCATCCCATCCCATCCCACCCCATCCCATCCCCATCCCACCCCACTCAATCCCATCCCACCCCATCCCACCCCATCCCCATCCCATCCCATCCCACCCCATCCCCATCCCATCCCACCCATCCCCGATGGCCCTTTGGGGTCTGGGACCGGGTGACCCAGCAGTGACCCCCGGGCAACTGGGCAGGGGACACAGAAGGGGGTTGGGAATGGGGGCGTGGCCTGTGGCAGAATGGGCGGAGCATGTGGCAGTGGGTGGGACCAGCTGGCAGTGGGCGGGGCCATGTGGCAGTGGGCGGGGTCAGGGCCGCGGTCCCCACCTCGGGGGTCCTCGGGGGGCTCTTACCGTCTGTCCCTTGGGGCCCAGCGGGCCGGTGGCACCTTGGGGGCCGGGTGGGCCGCGGGGGCCGGGGAAGCCTGGAGCGCCGGCGATGCCAGGGGCACCCTGCGGAGCCGTCAGCCGTCACGGGGGCACACAGCCCGTCCCCGTGGCCCCTGACACCCCCCCCGTGTCCCCCCGCCACCCCCCGCACCTGCCAGCATCCTCCCGGCCCCCCGCATCCTCCTGCATCCGTGTCCCGCAGTGTCCCCACGTCCCCCAGAACCTCCCCAGTGTCCCACGTGCATCCCCCATCACCCAGCGCCCCCCGTGTCCCCCAGTGTCCCTGTGTCCCCCAGCACCCCCAGTGTCCCCCAGCACCCCCCCCATGTCTCCCAGAGTCCCGTGTCCCCCAGCACCCCCAGTGTCCCCCAGTGTCCCCCAGTGTCCCACGTCCCTCCTTATCCCCATGTCCCCACATCCCCCATGTCCCCAGCATCCCTGTGTCCCCCAGCACCCCCCCGTGTCCCCCAGCACCCCCAGTGTCCCCCAGCGTCCCACGTCCCTCCTCATCCCCATGTCCCCACGTCCCCCATGTCCCCAGCATCCCTGTGTCCCCCAGCACCCCCAGTGTCCCCCGTGTCCCCAGTCTCCCGCCATGTCCCCCAGCATCCCACATCCCTCCTCATCCCCATGTCCCCACGTCCTCCAGTGTCCCCAGTGTCCCCGTGTCCCCCAGCACCCCGCACCCTCCGACCCCCCCACATCCTCCCGCATCCCCGTGTCCCCCACGACCCGCAGGGTCCCCACACGTCCCCAAATCCCAGTTCACCCCTCCCTGCCCGGTGCCAGACCCCTCCCACCCCCTGAACCCCCCCAGGGCCGTGTCCCCCGTCCCCCGTCCCCAGCCGTACTCACCGCCGAGCCCTTCGCGCCGGGGATGCCGTCAGTCCCGGGGTTACCCTACAAGAAGACACCGCTGAGCCCGGCTCTGCCCCCCCGTGCCTCAGTTTCCCCACTGCCAAGCAGAGAACGACCCCTTCCCCCCGCCCCGCTCGCAGGATCAGCCCCGTCCCCGCCCCCCGTGCCTCAGTTTCCCCACTGCCAAGCAGAGAACGACCCCTTCCCCCCGCCCCGCGCGCAGGATCAGCCCCGTCCCCGCCCCCCGTGCCTCAGTTTCCCCACTGCCAAGCAGAGAACAACCCCTTCCCCCCGCCCCGCTTGCAGGATCAGCCCTGTCCCCGCCCCCCGTGCCTCAGTTTCCCCACTGCCAAGCAGAGAACGACCCCTTCCCCCTGCCCCGCTCGCAGGATCAGCCCCGTCCCCGCCCCCCGTGCCTCAGTTTCCCCACTGCCAAGCAGAGAACAACCCCTTCCCCCTGCCCCGCTCACAGGATCAGCCCCGTGCCCGCGGCTCCCAGGCCAGGGGACACGCGGGGACCCGCCACCGCGGTGCCGGGGGGACACACTTACTGGGGCGCCGGCGGGGCCGGGAGAGCCGGGGGTGCCGGATTCACCGCGAGGGCCCTGGGCACCCTCGGGACCTCGTGCGCCGGTGGGACCAGCTTCACCCTGGAGGGAGGAAAGACGGGGGTGAGGGGTGGGGGCAGCCGGCGCCGTGCCTCAGTTTCCCCTCCTGGCAGCAGCCCCTTCCCCTTTACCTTCGAGCCGGGGGCGCCGGGGAAGCCGGGGGCTCCGGCGGGTCCAACGGGTCCCTGGGGGGGCGAGAAGAGCGTGAGGGTCCACCCGGCCTTTGGGGGGGTCCCAGGGGACCCCACTGTCCCCCACGGGGTGACACAGGGTCTGGTGGCCCAGGAAGGGGCCAAGTAGCCCTTTACTTACAGGGGGTCCAGCGGGGCCGGGGAGACCATCGTTGCCACGAGCACCCTGGGGGGGACACAGCGGTGGGAGTCACGGGGGGCACCGCGGGGGGACATGGGACCCCCTCCCGCCGGCAGCCCCCTGCCACTGGGGTGGCACTGGGGTGGCACCAGGGTGGCACCGGGGACCAGGCGATGTCACACTCACCGCAGCGCCGGAGGGGCCGGGACGTCCTCTCTCTCCGGGCAGCCCGCGGGGACCCTGGGGGGGCACGGTGGTGGGTGGGCTTGGGCTGGGGTGGGGTGGGGGGCAACAACCCCCCCCCCCCCCCCCCCGTGCCTCAGTTTCCCCCTTTCCCAGCCCAAAGACTCACCATGGGGCCGGGGGAGCCGTTCTCACCGGGTGAGCCGGATTCTCCCTGCGGGGAAGGTAGGAAGAGGGTGAACCGCAGGTGTGCAGTGCCCCGACGCCACGGGGATGGTCACCCCACGAGCCCCAATGCCATGAGGGTGGTCACCCTGCCAGCCCCGATGCCACAGGGGTGGTCATCCTGACACCATGGGGATGGTCACCTCACCAGCCCCAACATCACGGGGATGGTCACCCCAGTGCCACAGGGATAGTCACCCTGACGCCACAGGGATGGTCCCCCCACCAGCCCTGATGCCATGGGGATGGTCACCCTGATGCCACGGGGATGATCGCCCCATCAGCCCAACACCATGGGGATGGTCACCTCACCAGCCCTAATGCCACGGGGATGGTCCCCCCCATGCCACAGGGATGGTCACCCCAATGCCATGGGGATGGTTCCCCCACCAGCCCTTGATGCCATGGGGATGGTCACCCTGATGCCACGGGGATGGTCACCCCATCAGCCCCAATACCACAGGGATGGTCACCCTATCAGCCCCAATGCCATGAGGGTGGTCACCCTGCCAGCCCTGACGCCACAGGGATGGTCACCCCACCATCCTGATGCCATGGGGTTGGTCACCCTGACACCATGGGGATGGTCACCCCGACACCATGGGGGTGGTCATCCTGATGCCACAGGGATGGTCACCCCACCATCCCTGATGCCATGGGGGTGGTCACCCCGACACCACGGGGATGGTCACCCCGACACCATGGGGGTCACCCCGATGCCATGGGGGTGGTCACCCCGACACCACGGGGATGGTCGCCCAACACTCACTTTGGCCCCAGGAGCTCCTGCCTCTCCCTTGGCACCGTCCAAGCCGGGGTAGCCCTGGGGACAGAGAGATTGGGGGGGGGGGGGGTCACCCTCTGTGCCACCGGGTGAGGGGGACACTGGGGGTGCAAGGGGGGGGGACACACTTACCCGGTGGCCTTTCACTCCGGGAAGACCGGGCGTCCCGGGGAAGCCACGAGCACCCTACGGAGAGAAAGCGGGTTGGGGGCGAAGGGGGGGACATGGGGGGGGGTCTCTGTCCCAGGGGGGGCCAGATCCTGCCCGGCGCTGCCTTACCTGGGGGCCAGGGGGGCCGCGCTCGCCGGATTTGCCAGGTTTGCCCGTCTCACCCTGCGGGAAAATGAGATGGGGGGGGCGGGGGGGGGGTAGGGGGGGTAGGAAAAAAAAAAAATCACGCTTTGGCCTCCGGGGGGGGGGGCCACTGCTGCAACGAGCTGCCCGTTCTCAGCCCCAGTTCGCCGCAGGACTCACGTCGTCACCGGGTTTCCCAGGAGGTCCCGGTGGTCCCCGGGGACCCATCGGACCCTAAAGGGGACAGAGAGGCAGTGGGTGAGCGGGAGCTGGTGGGTGGGGGTCTGGGGGGGTGTTGGGGGGGGTCTGGGGGGGGTGACACTCACAGCAGCGCCGGGCTCGCCAGGTTCGCCGGGGTTGCCTTGAAATCCTTGGGGACCCTGGAAGGGAGACTGGTGGCATCAGCGGGGTGGTGGGGTGCCCACCCGGAGCCCCCCGAGCCTGGGGGGGGGGGACGGTACTTACGGGAGCGCCGGAAGGTCCGGGGGGGCCACGAGGTCCCATGGGACCCTGTGGGGGGGGGGAGAGACAGCAGTGTCATGGGTGGGGGGGGCGAGGTGGGTGCCCCCCCATCACCCACCAAACCCCCCCATCGCAGGGGGGTTCCCCACCGTGGGTGATGCCACTGCGTCACCCATAGGGGATGGGGTGGGGGGGGGTCCTGGGGGGGTCCCTCTTACCATGGGTCCCTGCATGACGCCCATCTGCGCCCCTCCAGCCTTCTCGTCGAAGCCGCCCGCCATCTGAGCCGCGAAGTTCTGCAACGGGGAGGGTGCTGAGCGCCGGCGGCCCCAAAACCCCCTCGTTTCACCCCAAAAAAAAACCCATCCCCTCATACTCACCCCACCGAGGCCGGGGGGGCCGGGAGGGCCGGGGGGGCCGGGGGGGGCCGGGATTTCCAGGGGTGCCGGGTTCTCCATCCCTGCCCCGGGGGCCAGGAGCACCCTGTGGGTTGGGGGGGGGGGAGAAAAAGAGGGGGGGGGTCATCCATGCGGTGAGTGCGCCAGTTCTCTGCAGCCCCCACCAGTGCTGGGGTGAGGGGGGGCGCTGGGGGGGGGTGATGCTCTCACCTTCTCCCCTTTCTCGCCGCGGTCCCCTCGTTGTCCCTGTTCGCCTGCTGGGCCCTGCGAGAGGAAAGGGGGGGGGTCAGCCATCCCCCATGTCCCCCCTTCCCCCCCCCCAAAACCCCCTCCCACAAATATTCCAGCAATGCGCCCGGAGAAACGTGCTCCCACCTGTGGTCCCGGAGGCCCTCGGGGTCCTACAACCTGTGGGGGGGAGGACACAAGGGTGGGGTGAGACGGGTGCAGGTGGGGACCCCCCCCCCCAGATCATCCCCGCAAAGCAGAGCCCCCGTTTTGGGGGTGCCCCCCCCCTCAAGGGGCACTTACATCTTTAATGTCACCGGGTTCGCCCTTCTGTCCCTGCAAGGCAACACAGGGGTGAGCCAAGGGGGGCACCCCCAGACCCCCCACCCCAATTTACACCCCCCCCCCCCAAGGTGACACCCCCCCCCAAGTGGTAACAAATCCCCCCAGGAGGTGACAAACCCCCCCCAGGGGGTGACACCCCCAGAGCCGCTCGCCCCATCCAGATGCCATGGGGTCCTGCCTTGACCCCCCCATCCTATTTTGGGGGAAAAACTCAGAAAATTGGGTCTGGGGGGGGGGGGGGCACCCACATCAGCCTCACCTTGGGGCCAGGATGTCCTGTTGGAGTAAAACAAAGAAATAAAGAGAAATTAGAGGGGGGGGACAGGCTGGGGGGGGGGGCCACACACACACGAGGCACCTTTGTCCCAAACCCGGGGGGGTGATGGTGGTCCTGGGGGGGGGCTGTGGGGCCAAACCGGGGGGCACAGGAGCACGGGGGCTCCCCCGAAGCGGGGCTGCGGGGTAGGGGGTGGGGGGGGGGGTGAAGCGGGGTTCAGCATGCGGGAGCGGGGGCTCAACCCTTTCCCCCCCCTCCCCAAAAATAGGGGGCAGGGAAGGGTTAAAAAAAGGCAACTTTAGGGGGTTTTGGGGGTTCAAGGAATTGGGGTCCCGGCTCTTGTTTTTTGGGGGGGCCATTTTTCCATCATTCCAGGTGAATTATTACAGTTTTGGGGATGGAAATGTCATTTGAATGGTGGTTTTGCCGGGATGCCCGGGATTTGGGGGGGTCCCCCCCCCCAAATCACCCCTTGTGCCCCAAATCCATCAAATTTCAATGGATTTTATAAAAAAAACCACCCCAAAGCCCTCAAATCATATTAAAAAAAAGGCTATTTTCCAACTTGGGCTGAGTTGGGTGGGTTTTTTTTTGATTCCCCATCAAGTTGCCTTTTCCCTGGGGGGTCCCCATGGATGTGTGTTCCCCCCCCAACACCCCCCCCCCACTTCAAGCCCATCCATGGGCGGGTAATTTATTTATTAACGGCAAAAAACCAAGGCAAGAAAAAGAGGAATAAATAAATTACGACCGCTGGGTTGGTCAGTGGGACATATGGGGCAGCACTCTCCGAAGGGAATTTCGGGATTGGGACAATCCTGGGGGGCTTCGCAGATGATTTCGTCGCAGAGGACGGTCCCCGTGTCGCACACGCAGATCTGGCACGGCTCCGGTTTCCATACGTCCTTATCGCTATAACTCTGCCCGTCTTGCAGGCAGCTGCCTGCGGCGGCTGCGGAGGGTTTTGGGGTTTTTTTTTTTTGGGGGGGGGGAGGATATGGTGTCACCCCCCCTCCCTCGCTCCCCTAAAGTGGAGGGTGGAGGTGGCAGGAGAGCGCGGGCACCCGTGATGGAGGTGGTGGCATTGTCACCTCTATCTGTTTTGGGGTGTCCCCTGCCCAAACCTCCTTAGTTTGGGGTGTCGGGGGGGGGGGGGAGAAGCGAGACCCCCCCCTTTGGGGGTTGTGGAGCAGCAGGGGGGGGTGGTTTTAGCAAAGAGGTTCCAGCCTGAAGCAAAGGGAGAGTCCCCTCCGCTCCCCAGGACCCCGAGGGCACCCAGTGTGTGCCCCAGCTGGGGGCACTCAGGGTCTCATGTCCTGTCCCCCCCCCACCACAGCCCCTGCACTGCTGGTGGGATGGGGGCAGCATCTCCGGTGGCCCCGGAGGTGTCTGGGATCGATCCTGGTGGCCCCGGGCTGCACCCCAGTGTCCCCAGGAGTGCCCGGGTGGCCCCAGGCTACACCCCCATGTCCGCAGAGGTGCCCCAGGGTCCCTGGAATGTGTCCCCGGGTCCCCAGGAGGTACCCTAGGGTCTCCAGGAGAGCCCAAGTGTCCCCAGGCTGCACCCCAGGGTCCCCAGAGGTGTCCCAGGATCTCCAGAGGTGCCCCAGGGTCCCTGGGATGTGTCCCCGGGTCCCCAGGAGGTACCTCAGGGTGGCCAGGAGGTGCCCAGATGTCCCCAGGCTGCACCCCAGGATCCCCAGGAGGTGTCCCAGGAGGTGCCCCGATGTCCCCAGGGACCTTGGGATGTGTCCCAGGGTCCCCGTGATGCGACCCAGGATCCCCAGGTGTCCCCAGGGTCCCAGGGATGTTCCCTGGTGCCTCCAGGGTCCCCAGGCCAGTCCCCAGGGTCCCCGGGACGCACCCCAGCACGTCCAGGACGTACCCCAGGGCTGGACCCCAGTGTCCCCAGACTGGACCCCTTGTCCCCAGGCTGCCCCCCATGTCTCTGGGCTGTCCTCTGCTACCCCAGGGTGTACCCCATGTCCCCCCCCCGTCCCCCAGCAGCACCCCAGTGTCCCCGCCGTGCCCCCCTGCCCCAGCCCATCCCCTACACCCCGGGCTGTATCCCGCTGTCCCCACACTGTCACCTGCAGTCCCCACGCTGCACCCCACTGTCCCACCTGTACCCTACGGTCCTGATGCTGTCCCCCCCACACATCCCAGGCTGTCCCCCAGTGTCCCCCAGTGTCCCCAGGCTGTCCCCTTCTGTCCTGGCTGTCCCCCAGTGGCCCCCAGTGGCCCCCAGTGGCCCCAGGCTGTCCCCTTCTGTCCCGGCTGTCCCCCAGTGGCCCCCCAGTGTCCCACGCTGCCTCCTAAGCATCCCACACTGTCCCCCCCATCCCACGCTGTCCCCCCACACTGTCCTCAAACTTTCCCCACCCACTCTGTACTACCCCCTGTCTCACGCTGTCCCCCAGTGTCCCCCAGTGTCCCCAGGCTGTCCCCCGCTCTCCTTCTGCAGCCCCCCCGTGTCCCACACTGTCCCCCTCTGTCCCAAACTGTCCCTCAGCGTCCCACACTGTCCCCCCCATCCCACGCTGCCCCCCGCACTATCCTTAAACTTTCCCCACCCATCCCACACTGTCCCCCCTCTATCTCACGCTGTCCCCCAGTGTCCCCCAGTGTCCCCAGGCTGTCCCCCACTCTCCTTCTGCAGTCCCCCCCCGTCCCACACTGTCCCCCTCCCATCCCACGCTGTGTCCCCCCCACTCTTAAACTTTCCCCCTGCATCCCACACTGGCCCCCCCCGTTCCACGCTGTCCCCCGATGTCCCCCACCCATCCCACACTATCCCGTGTCTCCCGCCCCCCCCCCCCATTTCCCCGCGAACAAACCCCCCCCCCTAAAAAAAATCCCGGCGCTCCGTTCCGGGGGGGATTCGGTACTCACGGAGGTCTCGGTCCTGCGCGGCGACGGTGAGGAAGAGGAGGGCGACGAGGGCGGCGAGGCGGAGCGGGCGGCGGCCGGGCATGGCGAGGCGGCGGCGCCCCTCACCGTGCGTCGGGCCGAGCAGTGCCCGCACCGCCCCGCCGCCGCGTATATGTCCCGGCGCGGCCCCCCGGGCCGTGTAACCCGAGCCGGGACGGCCCCCCCGACCCTCCTCCGGGACGGCACCGGCGGCCAGGGGGGGAGGGAGCGGGGAGGGACACGGGGCTGTGTGTGCCCCCCCCCCAACATGCCCCCCCCGGCTGCTGGGATCGGCGAAGGTCGGGGTGGGACTGGGGGGTGAGACACCCCCCCCCCCCCCCCATCCATCCTGGGAGGTTCGGGAAGACTCAGAAACACCCCCCCACCCCATAGCTCATCCCCGTCGGGGGTCTCTGGGGGCTGAGCCCCCCCCTCATCATTCCATCACAAGCGGGGGGTCTTGGGGGGCTGAGACCCCCCCATTCCATCACAACTGGGGGCCCCCGGGGGGCTGAGACCCTCCCCCATTCCATCACAACCAGAGGGTCTCTGGGGGCTGAGACCCCCCCCCTCATTCCATCACAACCGGGGCGTCTCTGGGGGCTGAGACCCCCCCTCATTCCATCACAACTGGGGGGTCCCGGGGGGCTGAGACCCCCCCATTTCATAACAGAGAAGAGAGGTTCAACGGGGGACAAGGGGAGAGTTTTGGGGGGGTGGGTCACAGTGGGGGCTTTGCAGTGAGGTTGGGGGGGGGGGCACACACACACACATTTCTCGGCCCAGCTCCAAAGTGGGGGGGCTTGTGTCCCCCCCCCTCCGCCACGTGCCCTGGGGATGGGCAAAGCAGCCCCTCCCCCCAGTAGCTGAAAGGGGGTCCCCAACACGGGGGTCCCCAACCCCCTCCCTTCCATAAATACCCCATGAAAATAAATTGGGGGGGGGGATGTTGATGTTGGGGTTCACAGATCTGAGGGACAATGGTTGGGGGGAGGGGGGGCTCCATCCTGCCCCAGGCTGGGGGGTGCTGGGATGGGTCTGGGGGTGGGGGGTGCTGGCCTTGGTGTCCTGGTTGGGGAGGGGTGGGATGGGGCTGGGAGGGGGGGGACGGGGAGGGATGGATGGACAGACGGATGGATGGATGGATGGATGGATGGATGGATGGATGGATGGATGGATGGATGGATGGATGGATGGAGGGATGGAGGGAGGGATGGAGGGATGGAGGGATGGAGGGATGGATGGAGGGATGGAGGGATGGAGGGATGGATGGACAGATGGACGGATGGAGGGATGGAGGGACGGACAGACGGACAGAGGGATGGATCGACAGATGGACAGACGGACGGATGAATGAATGGATGGACAGATGGGTGGATGGAGGGAGGGATGGAGAGAGGAAGGGAGGGATGGAGTGATGAATGGATGGACAGACGGACAGAGGGATGGATGGATGGATGGATGGATGGACGGATGGATGGATGGATGGATGGATGGATGGATGGATGGATGGATGGATGGACGGACAGACAGATGCATGGACGGACGGACGGACACAGGGCAGGACGGTGCTGAGCCCAGCAGGGGGGCTGGGGCACAGCCATGGCTGAGCCAACCCCTCGCTCTGCCGCCACGGGCTGTCTCCGCTGCAGCTGAGTCCCCCCCACCCCCCAGACCCTCCCCATCCCCCCCCCCGCCCCCCCCATCTCCCCCCGCCCCCCCAGCCCCCCGCTGCCCCGCAGACAAAGCCCGTGTGTTACCGGCGCTGCCGCGGGGCTCCGGCAAACTCCGCCAAAAATAACTCCCCGGGCTGTCGCCCGGACAGCGGCGGCTCCAGCTGATGCCCCCCCCCTCAATGGGGAGCCAACCGGCCTCCCCCAAACCTGCTTTGCCCCCCTTTTCCACCCCCCCCCGCCCCCCCCCCCCGTTATTTGCTCCTGCTTCGCTCAGTGTCTACCCCACTCCGTGCCTCAGTTTCCCCGATTGGTAAAGGGGATCAAACTTTACAGCTGTATCTTGGGGCGGGGGGGGGGTGGGGGGGGTCCAGGCGGGTTGAGGGGGGGTCCCAGCACCCAGCAGGTGGAGGAGCCCGTGGCTCGGCCCGCGGTGGCGGCCGGCGCTGGCTGGGGATGGCGGCCGGGAGCGGGGCCAGCACCTGGCTGCGGCCGCCGCTTTCCACTGGAAAACGGGGCCGGGAGTAAATAACAACTCCAGGGCTGCCCCCCCCCCCAACCTCCGGCACCCCCCCCCCAGCTTTTTGGGGGGTCACCGCCCTCACCGGCAGCTCCCCGGTGCGGCGGTGGCGTGCGATGGATGGAGCAGCCCCCCCGCGCCCTGACGCCAGGTGAGGGGCACTGGGGGGTGGCACATCCTTCAGAGTCTCTTTCACTCCCCCCCCCCGAAAAGTGGCCAAAGAGGTTGATGCTCCGTATGGTTCCCACCGGCACCGGCACCGCCGGATCTCCCGGCACAGGCGGGTGTTGAGGCATCGGCCGGCCAGAGCAGGTGGCCCAAAATTGGGATTTTTTAACCCAAATCTCATGGCATAGCCCTGAGCACCCCCCCCCCCTAAAATAAAATCTCAGCCGCATCCTTTGAATTTTCGTCCCCCCTTTTTCCAAACGGCGTCGCCGGGCGCTTTCCCGGTTATCCCGGGTTGGGGCTCTGGAAAGACGATCAGGGAACGGTGGGAAAGGGCCAAGTCAGCTCAGGAATCCGCCGCGGCGGGGGGGGCAGGGGTGAGGGAGCCCGGCCTTAACTCTGCCGCCACCGGCACCGCTGGCACCACTGGCACTGGCACCGGCACCACTGGCACTGGCACCGGCACTACCGGCACCCCTTGCACCACTGGCACCGGCACCACCGGCACCACTTGCACCACTGACACCACTGGCACCATCACCGGCATCATCACCGGCACCGCTACTGGCACCACTGGCACCATTGGCACCGCCACTGGCACCACCACTGGCATCACTGGCACCATCACCATTGGCACTGGCACCACCACTGGTATCACCAGCACCATCACCATTGGCACTGGCACCACCACTGGCATCACCAGCACCATCGGCACCACCACTGGCATCACTGGCACCATCGGCACCACCACTGGCATCACTGGCACCATCGCCATCGGCACTGGCACCACCATCAGCACCATCGCCATCGGCACCGGCGTGGCCACGGCGAGGCCCGGGGATGCCATCGGGTGGGGATGTCCCTGCCCTCCTACCCAAAAGGGACGTCCCTCGTTGTCCCCACCCTGGAGGGAATGTCCCCACCTTGACGGCGGGTGCTGGGGACACTGTCACCATCCTGGTACCACCAGCCAGGACCTTCTTCCCAGCCTGATGCCACCACCCTGCCTTGATGACACCAGTCAGGGAGACCATCCCTGCCCTGATGCCACCACCCAGGACACTGTCCCCATCCATTCTCCCCATCCAGGGCGACTGTACCCACCTCGATGCCACCAGCCATGGGGACCATCCCTGCCCTGATGCCACCAGCCAGGACACTGTCCCCATCCATTCTCCCTATCCAGGGGGACTGTACCCACCTTGATGCCACCAGCCATGGGGACCATCCCTGCCCTGATGCCACCAGCCACAGAGACTGTCCTCACCTCAACGCCACCAGCCATGGGGACCATCCCTGCCCTGGTGCCACCAGCCACAGAGACTGTCCTCACCTCAACGCCACCAGCCATGGGGACCATCCCTGCCCTGGTGCCACCAGCCACGGGGACTGTTCTTAACCTGGTGCCACCAGCTCGGGTGAGCGTCCCCAGCCTGGTGGCCTCCAGGACAAATGTCCCCACCTTGATGCCACCACCCAGGGGGACCATTCCTGTCTTGATGCCACCAGCCATGGGGACTATCCCCACCCTGATGCCACCAGCCATGGGGACTGTCCCCATGATGATGCCACCAGCCATGGGGACCATCCCTACCCTGATGCCACCAGCCAGGTGAGTGTCCCCAAACCTGATGCCACCACCTGGGGCGAGTGTCCCCACCCTGATGCCACCAGCCACGGGCACTGTCCTTATCCTGGTGCCACCAGCCTGGGTGAGCATCCCCAACCCAGTGGCCTCCAGCACAAACATCCCCACCCTGATGCCACCACCCAGGACCATCATCCGTCCCCGTCCCACCGACACCACTTGGATTTGGGACCAAACTCTTTCCGGGTGAACAAAACCCCATCCCACGTGGAACCTTTTACCCAAAACCCCCCAAACTCACCCCAAAACCCTCCACCCCACTTGGAACCCCCCAAACAGCCACTTCCCCAAAAAAAAACCCACAAAAAAAACAAAAAACAATTTTACTTTTCATTTTCAAGCAAGAACTTGGGGCTCAAAACCACCGAGGGAGGGGGCGGGAAATTCCAACACCTGGCCCCATTTTGCCCCATTTAGCCCCATTTCAGCCCCATTTCTTGGACATCTCCCAAAATACCCTCAATCCCATAAAATAACCCCAAAACAGAGGGACTCCCTCCCCCGCCGGCCCCGACACCCGCTCCCCTATTTGCTTTACAGGGCAGGAGGGAACGACACCCCCCCCCTTATTTTTTTTTTTTTTTCTATAAAAAGACCTTTTTTCAGTAAAAGGGGAAAAAAAAAATCTAAAAATGCCATTTTTTGATGCTGGCACCTCCCATTAACCTCAGACCTTCCCCCAAATATTTCCCCTGGCCGGCATGGGAACGGGGAGCAGAAAGGAGCTTTGTCCGTGGCCCCCCCCGGCTGCGCTGCGTGCCCAGAAAAAGGACATTTTAACTTAATTTTATATATTTTTTTTTTTATTTTCCTCCTCGTTCGTTGCTATTTAATTTTATATTTTTATTACTGGGGGGGGGGGGGATGCTCAGTTCCCCCAAAATGGGGTTTAATCCTGAACTGGTGTTGGGTGGGGGGGGGACACACACCGCAGCATCCCACTAATGACCCGATTTTGGGTGAATTTGCTTCAAAAATATTGAGTTGGGGGGCACACAGGACACGATGGGGGTGACCCCGCAAAATCCCGACCACCTTTAGGCTCAATAAACACACAAGACCCCCCCCCCAAAAAAAATCCCCAATTCCCCCCCTCATTTTCCACCTGGGAAATCCACACTCGGATTCACTCGATGCTCCAAAAAAAGCCCTTTTTCCCCCGTTTTTTTTTTTTTGGGGGGGGTTAATCGCACACAGACCCTTTGTCCACTGACACCCCCCCCCTCCAAGGGGCTTCTGTGCCCCCTCCCCATTTAAAGGTGGGCGAGAGGCCCCGGGGAGCGTCTGCGTGTGGGGGGGGGGGGGGGTTGGGGGAAGACGGCGGCATTTTTGTGAGATGATGTCAAATAATTCGCCCTCGTTCGGGCCCCCCGAACTCGGCCTCTTCCTCCTCCTCCTCTTCCTCCTCCTCCTCCTCCTCCTCCTCGCAGAGTTTGGGATGAAAAAGCGGCTCTTTGGGGAAGGTAGAGCCGCACAAAGAGCCCCTTTGAGCCGCCTCGTGGAGGGGGGGGTCTGAGGGCGATCGTGGTGATTTTGGGGTTTTTTAAGCTTTTTGGGTTTTTTTTGAGCTTTGGGGGGGTTTTTTTTGAGCTTTTGGGTTTTTTTTTTTTTGAGCTTTTGGGGTTTTTTTTAGCATTTTTTGGTGGGTTTTTCTGAGTTTGGTTTTTTTTTGGTGGTTTTTTTTTGGGGGAAAGGAGGATTCAGACCCTTTTTTTGGAGGGGATTCACACCCTCGTGCCCCACATCTGGCGCAGGGCTTTGGGGGGGGGGGAAGAGTTAAGGGGGGGTGCCAGCGTGCTCCCGAAGGAGAAGTTGCACCCTAAAAATGGGGAGTTTTACCCCAAACGTAAGGGTTTGGGAGGAGCACCCCAAATCGCAGCCGTTCTCCCCCCCCTCTTCTTTCAGGGGGGGCATCAGCCCCTCCAAATATTTAGCGGAGCCCAAAAAAAGCAACACCCCCCACCCCCCCCCCGCCCCCAGCACAACCCTCATACGAGACATCAGAGAATCCCCAGTGCCAAACCAGTTTGAGGACTGGGGAACCCCCCAACATTGGGGTACCAAGAGCCCCCAAAATCCTTCCGGGGCTGGAGGGAGAGGCTTCTACCCCCCCAAAAAAAAAAAAATTAAAAAGAGGGAATAAATCTGCGGGCGCCGAGGGGGGTGGGGGCACTGGCAGCTAATGAGAGCTGTGATTATCCCAAATTAATGAGGGCTGGAAAGAGGCCGGCGATGTTTCGCGGGGGCGGGGGGGCGGGGGTGGGCTCGAGGTGTCGCGGGGGGGTCGGCGGAGCCGGATAAAACCATCGCGGCGCGGGAACGGCTGCTGCCCCTCGGTTTCGGGGCCAAATCTCCTAAATTTGGGACAGGTGATGCAAAAAGCGCGATTTTTATTAGTCTAATGATGGACGTGGCCGCGACGCGCCGTTATTGGGGTGCAAATAAAAAGAGGGGGGTGTTTTTTTTGGGGGGGGTATCACCGGCTGCACCATCACCCCGTGCTGGGGGTGCTCTGCCACCGCCGACCCCATCCATAAAAGCCATAATATGGGCCCAAATCCCCAAATTTTGAGGGTTTCGGGGTCCCCGAAGGCAGAACTGGAGAGTGGCGGTGGCTGTGGGGGCAGGATCGGGCCCCGGGGGGGCACGGCGGGTGTTTCGGAGCTATAAATACCTCCCGGCCGCCCTCGGGGTTAAATAAACCACCAGAAATAGAAACCCCCACTCTGGCCCCAGTTATCTCCCGCACCGCCGGATCCGACCCCGGGGGTCCCATTTCCCCCCCCCCCCCGAATCACCCACCTGGGTGGGTGCTTGATGGCCGGAGAGAGGGTGATGGGGCTGGTTTGGAGGGGGGGGGTGTGTGCTGAAATAGGGGGGTCTGTGTCTGAGCCGTGGGGTCAGCGGCTGATGGCGGGTGGGGGGGGGCACATCCTCAATTTCCATCTCCTGGGACCCCCCCCCCCGGCTTCTCAGAGCACCCCAAAGTCCCTCCTGCAACACCCCCCCCTTTTATCCATCCCCCAACCCCAGATAACCCATCCTTAACCCCAAATTATCCATCCCCAACCCCAATTCATCCATCTTTAACCCCAAATTATCCATCTCCAATCCCAAATAATCCATCCCCAACCCCAAATTATCCATCTTTAACCCTAAATTATCCATCTTTAACCCCAAATTATCCATCCCCAACCCCAAATAATCCATCTTTAATCCCAAATTAACCATCCCCAACCCCAAATCATCCATCTTTAACCCCAAATTATCCATCTCCAATCCCAAATAATCCATCCCCAACCCCAAATTATCCATCCCCAAACGAAAAGGTGACCCCAAAAACCACCCAAATCCGGGGTACAGCCCCTACTGCGGGATCTGGGACACCCCCCCCCCAAGCACCCCCAAACCCACTCCAGCCCCTAACCCCAAGGTGCGGGGTGGGGGTGGGGGGTTCACTCCCTTTTCCCCCCCCCTGGAGCGAGGGGAGGAGGGGGAACAGGGAAGGATTCAGCATCCTTTGATGCTGAGCCCAGTGTGGTGTGTGTCCCCCCCCAAAAAAAAGCCCCTATTTGGGGTGGCAGGGAGCCAGGGCCCCGAGCGCAGCCCCGCGGCGCCCTCCCGCCGGCACAAAGCCGCCCTCTGTGTCCCCGGCCCGGAGGATGCCGGAATAAAAAAGAAAAAAAAAAAAAATAGGAAAGGGAAAAAAAAAAAAAGGAAAAAAAAAAAAAAGTAAAAAAAAAATCAGGGAAAAAAAAAAAAAAATCCCAAAAAACGACGTTTCTGACCGGGGACGGCTCGAGGGTCCCGCGGCTTGAACGGAGACCGGGCTCGGGGCGGGATGGGGCCGGGGGGGGGGATTTTGGGGATTTTTGTTGGGGGGGGTGAGTTGTTTTTTTTATTTTGGGGTTTTTTTTTTTGAAAGGGAGCGGAAAAAAAGCAGCGGGGTCGCGAGGCCTAATGAGGCAGCGGGGCCGGAGGGATTAGTGGGGGGGGGGGGGGTTGTGGGGGGGACCCTGGGGGGGGGGCGGCGGGGGGGAAGCTGGGCAAGGTCCATCGTTAGGAGAAATTACGATCAGGAGTGTCGTGGAGTGTGCTGGGCCTCCCCCCGCCCCCTTGTCCAGTTTGGGGATGAAAAATTGCACTGGGGGGGGAACTGGGGGGGCAGTGACATCTCGAAGGACCATGGCCCTGTGTGTGCCCCACCCCCCCTCAGCTGTTGGTGGTTGGAGAGGCAAGAGGGGAAACTGAGTCACGGCTGGTGCCCCCCCCTGCAGCGGGGTCGGGGTCCTCCAGGCATCCCGCATCCCGCCGGCTCTGAGCGGTGCGGTCCCCAGTGGAAGGGGGGGGATTCAGGGGATTTGGGGGGGGGGGATCCCATATCTTCCCCCAAAATGAAGCCAATGCCCCACAAAATCAAAGATGGGGGGGGGGGTTACAAGAGGGATGTCGGGATTAACCCCCCACCAGGTCCCTAAATGCCAAGAATTGGCCCCAAAGCAGAGCACCCCCCACCCCATGAAGCCTTCAGCACCCCCACATCGGGGTGGGGGGGACCCCAAAAGCACCCAGAGCTCAGCTGGAAACTCCTCCCCAGCCATTTTCAGGGCTCAGGGGCCAATACACCCCCCCCCTAGAGCCCCCACCCCTGGTTTGGGGGGGGTCTGATGCCCCCCCACCCCCGGCACAAGGGCGTCTGTGTCCGCACACGCCGTAAATCTGGGACTCGCTTTTCCTGGGCACTCGCCTAATTATTGCGCCGGAGCGGGCGCCGGAGCGGGCACCGTTTACCCAACAATGCGGATGCCAATCGCAACACGCGGCCGCTCGCTGCAGCCCACAAAGGGCATTTTTGTCCCCAAACAGCTTTATTTTTTTTTTTTTTGTTCCCCCCTCCTCCTCCTCCTCTCCCCTTATTTTTTTTCTCGTCGCAGCCGCGATGGATTCGGCGTCGGGGGGTGGGGGACGGACGGACGCTCGTCATGGTGGCACCGGGAATGTGTTTTGCCGACGGGGTTTGGGGGTGATGGGTTGTGGTGGGGTGTCCGGGGTGGCTCGATGAGGGGCTCCTGGGGGTGGGAAGACCTCCGGGATGCGCGGCACGCGCCGGCCACGCTCCGGCATCGAGATTCCCAGCGGTGGCTCCTCCGTTGGTCACTCAGATGGTCACTCAGCTCCTCCAGGCGTTGGCCTTTGGACCCCATGAGGGACGTCCCGGTGTCAGGCCCTCTGGTTTGGGTCCTGCCCTTCGCTCCAGGGAGCTGGGGTCAGCAGATCCCAAAAGTGCTCCAGGCAGAGCTTAGTGATTTGCCCGGATGCTTCACCCATGGGTCAACCCCTGGGAAGGCAGCGGAAAGGAGATGGGATCCAGTGCGGCTCCCAAAGCCACATCTCCCCCATCATCATCATCATCAGGGGCTGGAGGTGCTGGGAGGAACCCCACGGCTCAGGGACCCATCTTCCACGGAGAGAAGCTCCTCCATGCAGGAAGGCACGGATTAGGCTCGGAAGCCCAACGGACCAAGAGAAGGTCCTTGGCCCATCCTCAGCCCCCGCTGAGAGCCGGAGATCATCTGTTCACCCCCTAAATTGAGCAGGAAGCCCGAAGTTCTCCATCGAGGCATCGTATCGAGATGACCCCAAGTGTCTCTTGGCTCCCAGTTTGGATCCACCTGGTCCAGGTCAATATTGGAGCCGCTCGGCGCTGGCCGGAGGCGACGCTGGAACCCGCTGCGGAAACCAGCGGGGCCGGCGCGGGGTCCGGGGCCGTCCCGCCAAGCCCGGCTGTGGAGGAGAGCCAGGAAAAAGGGACAACTGTCCATTTTCAGCGGATGCAACTCTCCGTTTCCTCCTTTTGAGGACCCAGAAGGATGCCCAGGGCAGGAGGGAAGGACGGAGCAGGGTTCCTGGGGCGGAAGGGACCCTCTTGCCTGCAGAAAAAAAAGAAATAAACCCGATTCTTTTCCCCAACAATCTGCAAAGGTTTTTGGCCGGTGAGTTTGCAGAGATGCAACATGTTCTCCTACGGAATGGGATCAGGGAGCACCGCTCCGATATTCCCCAGCAGCATCCCGAGAAGCACCGGTTCTCCGTCCCGGCTCCTTCCATCCACCCCGATACCCGCTGAGATTTTGCAAGAAGCCCCCAGCGAACCCCCTCCTCGGGGTGGGGGGGAAGAAGACGGAGACGTGGGGGGACGCGAATCGCTCCGTAGGGGCTGGTGGAGGCTGGAAAAGCTCCTCAGCACGGAGTCGGGGCCAGGTAATTCCCGACTTCTAGGCACGGCGTTGGGAGCGGATGAATGGAGCATTGAGCCCCGGGGTGGCAGACAGCGCCGTGGGTATTTGCAGAAGCCACGTGTGTGTTTGTGAGGAATGTCGAGAGACGTTCCTAACTGCCTCTTTGGAAAAGACCGGGCAAAAATCTTGCTCATGTCTAGGAATAAGGAGAGAGGAAGGAGGTAAAAGTCAATATGACCTGAAAATCCCCAGACTGGGCCGACTGGGCAACATGATTTATTCTATTAATACGGCAGAAGGAAGGGCAGGAATAAATGCTGAATGCATTTTTGGTGGCCGCAGAGGGGGTGGGAGCCTCTCCGGGGTCCCAGCAGCGGCGAGGCACAAGCCGCCTTTGACGGGGCCGTTCTCTCCCTTGGCTTTTTCGGGATGGGGGAGCCAAGGAAAACAAGGGCCTTGTTGATTTTGCTCCTGGGACACGGTAAGGGGCTCTTTCTACTGTTCAGAGCGGGGTGGTGGGAGCTGGAAGCTCCTTCCCAGGGCTGGGAAGAGAAGCCTTAAAGCAGGTTACTGGGACAGGATCCCCATTCCCAACCCACCACCTCCAGCAAGCAGCAAAATCAAAGGCGATAACGCCCAGCAGTGCGACTGCAAAAGCCTTTTAGCTCCAGCTCGCAGCAGCTCTGGCTCCTTCCTCCAGCAAATTGGGCTAAAAAATCACCGGATTGAGAACAGCCAGAGCCTGCTGAGAGCTGTTTCTTTGAACTACGAGGGTGAAGGACACAAAACAGCTTCCCCTGAGCAAGGGGGCTGCTCCCAACCAGCGATGCTCCGGCTTCTGCACTGGGATGCAGCTCCCGAGTTGGTTTTGGTGACCTGAGAATCACGACACGTGCACAAAAAGAGAAAAGATACGTCGCTTTTATTTCCTCGGCTCTTTACTCGCAGTAAAAGATAGAAAAAAGGTAGTAAATGAACTCGGTATAAAACACACAGAGGGGGGAAGGACGGGGTACAAACCAGCCTACAAAGAACACAACCCCGCAGGAGCAAGGGGGGGAAACGGGAGGAATTTTGTACAAAACTACTGCTTACAGGTAGAGAAAAAAAACGTATAAATATCCCTCCCCATCTGGAGACGAAAAATACAAAAAGACATTATATTTTTTTACTTAAAAAGGTTATGTACACGAGAGAAAGAGCAGGTTGGGCGGCTCGGAAAGCTTCTCAAACACTCCCCGCTTCCTCCTGCATCGCACTTGAGAATAAATTAAAACAGTCGAAAGCGTCGGCACGGCACAGCCCCCTCCGAGCCGGCCCGGAGAGCCTGGAGGAAGGAGGGTAAAATGTTCAGAAGCAGCAGGGCATCCCCCCAAAAATCCCATTTTTGGAAGGGTTTAAGTGCTTCTGAGCATTTTTTCTTCTCCCCCGCCGTGAGCGATGGGGACGTGGCTCATCCTCGCGGCTCCCGGGATGTTGGATGTACTCGGAGATTCCTTTGGAAGCGCTTCCCGACTTGCCCACCACGCCACCTTTGACCTGGCACCAGCCTTTCTCCCCAGGCAAAACATGTGCAAAATCTCCCGGAGAGAGGGGAGCGATTCCGATTCCTTGCGCCCGGCCGGGGCCCTCCGTGCCAGGACAAAGGTGGCGAGAAGCCGCGGCCCCGGCTCCTGCGAGGAGGGAGAGCAGGGCCAGGGAGGGGGGAAAGAAGGAAAAAAACCACCCTACAAACCCAAACCCAACGCACACGCAGACTTTGTTCTTTGTCACTCCGGGAAAAACATTTGGAAATATATATATACACAAAACAATCCAACGGTGCCGTCGGCTCTACAGTTTGGTACCTGAATTTCCGTAAACAGTTGGTGCTTAAAGAACTGGGAGCCCGATTCCTCGGGAAGAAAAACGACTCTGCAAAAGCAGCAGGGAACGAACAAGATGCTTTCGGAGCTCCCCCAGCTCCCACCTGCCACCCCGAGGGATGCCCGACCTCCCTCCAGCCTCCCAAAACCTGCGGCCGGGATGTCCCAAGAACCCAGGGTGCCAGGTTACGACCTCGGGATGGGTGATAAAGGGCAGAGTCTGTGATGGGTGAGAAAATTCTGGCTTTGAGGACAGAGACAGGATAATACAGGAGTAGAGGAAACACCACGAAGGTCCCTCTACGCACAAGCGCTCCTGACATCCCCCCCAAACAGGATTTTGCCCACCCAACTCGGAGCTCTCCCGGTGTGCTGAGCATCCAGAGCCATGTAAGTGCCTTCCCGTGGCGTGAAATCCAGCCTCCCCTCCCCAGAGTCACACCAGCAGCTCAGCGAAGCTGCGAGAAGCAGAAAAATAGAAAGTTCTTTGAATTTCTGAAGCTGCCCCTTCGAGTCTCAGCACCTGGAAACGTGTGTAAAAATAGGTCTGGAAATAGGAGGGGAGGAAGAAAGAAAAAGGAGGAAAGAAAACGGAGGAAAGAAAAAGGAGGAAAGAAAAAGGAGGAAAGAAAAAGGAGGAAAGAAAAAGGAGGAAAGAAAAAGGAGGAAAGAAAAAGGAGGAAAGAAAAAGGAGGGAAAGAAAAAGGAGGAAAGAAAAAGGAGGAAAGAAAAAGGAGGAAAGAAAAAGGAGGAAAGAAAAAAGGAGGAAAGAAAAAGGAGGAAAGAAAAAGGAGGAAAGAAAAGGAGGAAAGAAAAAGGAGGGAAAGAAAAAGGAGGAAAGAAAAAGGAGGAAAGAAAAAGGAGGAAAGAAAAAGGAGGAAAGAAAAAGGAGGAAAGAAAAGGAGGAAAGAAAAAGAGGAAAGAAAAAGGAAGGAAAGAAAAAGGAGGAAAGAAAAGGAGGAAAGAAAAAGGAGGAAAGAAAAAGGAGGAAAGAAAAAGGAGGAAAGAAAAAGGAGGAAAGAAAAAGGAGGAAAGAAAAAGGAGGAAAGAAAAAGGAGGAAAGAAAAAGGAGGAAAGAAAAAGGAGGAAAGAAAAAGGAGGAAAGAAAAAGGAGGAAGAAAAAGGAGGAAAGAAAAAAGGAGGAAAGAAAAAGGAGGAAAGAAAAAGGAGGAAAGAAAAAGGAGGAAAGAAAAAGGATGGAAAGAAAAAGGAGGAAAGAAAAAGGAGGAAAGAAAAAGGAGGAAAGAAAAGGGAGGAAAGAAAAGAGGCAAGTGTGCTTCTGGCCATTTCTATTGCGCGCTGGCCCGCGGGTGGGTTTATCAAACCATGGCACACAGCTCGTTGGCGCTGTCTCTGCCGCAGCCCTGGCACGCCCGGGCACATCCGGGCACTCTGCTCCGACCTGGCGGGAAGCGGCGCTCGGCACGGCGGCATCACAAGAGCTTGCGGTGGAGGATCTCCAGGCCATCCGCTTGCGGAAATAGGGCATGTGTTGCTGTGGGAGAGAGGAGAGAGGAAAACGTCCATCAACGCGGCTTCCACTTCCAAAAAAGCTTTTCCCCCCCTTTTTTAGGGGAAAAATTCACCTTCCATTATGGAAAACAGCATAGCGGGTGAGATTTGGGCAATAACGTGGCTCTGGTCCTAGTTTCTAACAATTAGAAGGAAAATATTCACGCACGGGATATTCCAGGGAGGCTGACAGCGTTAAGGAACGCCGAAATTCCCTGGGATTCGGGCTACGACGTCCCACTTTCACTTTTTTACCAGCGGGTCCCGTTATGGGGCTGGGAGCTTCATTCATCGGTGACGCATCCCATGGATTTGGGTCCCACAGGAGACCCAAGGATGGTGAAGAGCCACCACGATGCCTCGGTGCCAGCTCTGCCCCGAGGAGCGGCGGCACGATCCCGCCGTGGGCTGGGGGCACTTGGAATCCGCAGGGAAGGGGGGAATATGTGTTCAGTGCCACGTGCCCGTCTGCACGAGGGGCACAGCGGGGTGGGCACTACCTGGGTGAAGTGATGGGTTTGTCTTTGGTGATGCAGTCGGCGTATTTGCAGGCGAACATGCCGCAGTCGCTGCCGGTCATCTGCTGCGGGATCTCCTTCGAGGAAAGGACACAAATCCCAACGTCAGCTCCAGAGGAAACGGCTTCCGGAGGAGCCAACCCCCACTTCCCACCTCCTAAAGATGAAGAGCTTCAAGGAAAGGACTTCTCCCTGCACGGGCGGGCACATGCCAGTGTGAGGAAGGGGAGATGAAGACAAGAGGGTGGGCAGCAAGAACCAAGGTGGCACCGGGGCACCGCTGGCTCAGGAAAACCGCCCGACCTCCACGGAGGGCTGGATGGGCATCTGCAGGAGAGCAGTCTGCCACCAAAGAGCTGGGATTTGTCCACCCCTGCCAGTCACCACAAAAACCTGCCAGGAAAGGGGCATTAGGGCCAAAAGTGGGCACCAGGAGACCCTTCTCCAAACCCACCTGACTCCTCTTACTCAGCAGCGACCAGCCATTAGTGTCAAATTCCTTCCGTTTCTTGTCAAGGCTTTCCTGTTTCAAGTATTGCCTGGAGGAAGAGAACAAGGAAGCTTACTGGAGGGACTGGGGAAAGCAGCCAGTACCCCACAGGCCAGTTTGCCCAAAGATGTTCTCTGCCGTGTTTGCAGAATTAACACAAAAATGGAAGTCCAATATTTTTGTCTCGGGATACGCCGGTTTAAAAAGGGCTCTGCAGAGCCAGGCTTTGAGGCCGTCAAAAGGACCGAGGAGAACCGAAAAACTCATCCAAAAAAAGTACCTGCCAAGCAGAGAGTCAACACCACAAATAAACCAGCAAGAAAAAAAAAATCTATTCATCGGAGAGCGACTCAGGGCAGAGGAAAGGCCCGGCTGCCACGCGGCCGCCTCAACAGGCTCCGGCAAGCGGAGCGGTGAGGGAAGACCGGAATGCTGATGCTCCATCTCCGACAGCATCCTGGTGCCTCTTGTCATCTGAACATCTCACTTGGCATGAAGGTAGACAGGAGCAAAGTTGTCACCACCTGAGCAGCATCCCAGCAGCTCTGGAACACCACGCTGCGTGTAAAGCGTCAAAAAAACCCACCACGGAGCTCCTCTCCAGGCTGGTGGTGGGTTCAGCTCACTGGTAGATGTTCTCCTGGAGCTCTTGTCCCAGGTTTCCCTTCCACTCTTGACTGGGATTTCTTCTTAGCACAGCAGAGAAGCCAGACAAGTGCTCTCAAGGAGAGGCAAACTAGGGAAGATGATCCTGATTTTCTCAAACAACGTCCGAGGTTTGGGGATGGAGGGGCGGCAGCACCGGGAAAAGCCACACCACAGCCCTCTCCGAGATGTTTCTACAGGGATTGAGTCAAGGGGGGAGCACAAGTGGGAGAAGGAGGCAGGCATGGCAGGGGTGGGATGTCAAACACTCTCCAGCAGAGCTGCAGAACCAGTCCCATTCCAGTTCCTAGAACTGGGGAACAAGGAAAGCTCACAGGTACCAGCCCATCTCCTCTGCCCAGAGAGGCTTCCACCAGTTTGGCCTAAATTATACCACTGGAAGAATAGAAAAGTGGTTTTTTTGTTTCCCCTGTCTCCTTGAAAAAGTCTAGAAATTCTACCAAGACTGTGCCTGAAGGACACCCAAGCACCTGCCACACGTTTTCCTTGCGGATATGAACACCTTGAACCGCTCCCTTCACTGGGGAGCACGGGAAGGGGGGCTCAGGAAGACATGGACACAAAGGTGGACCAGAGGGAGCCCCAGGGAGATGAGGTGATGGGTCCAGGACATGATTAGAAGTCCCTCTCTGTTGGCTGCCAGCGTCACGAAGTGGCATTCAGCTTGGCAGACACCCTCTGTTCATCTCGGTCACCAAAAGGACCCGGAAGATCTACAGAAACCATCTCTTCCACGTTTGGCATCTTCCCAAAACAGCCCGAGGAGCCCTTCTAACTGTTGTGGCTGCGACCAGAAAGTTTGGAAAGGAAAAGCAAAGGGATTAGACGCTGCTGGCTCAACGGAGGGGGGGTCAAGAGAGCACCTGGCACGGCGAGCGAGGCAGGTCTGGCGGCCAAGGCGGGGAGATGTGCCATCTTTGGAAATCTGATCCACAAAGGCTGGCCAAATCCCATCTCGCCGCTGGTGAAACGCCGGAACGCCACGGGAGGAGGGGGGCGACGCCACCCGCAGACGCGTCCCAAAGACGTAGGGTCGAACTCACTGCCCTGGTGCCAGTCAGGGAACTTTCCTCTATCCTAATTTAAAGAACTTTCTCAAGGAAAACTCTCCTGGGCTGAAGAGCCCCTGAAGCACCCGGCGGGCGCTGAACCAAGCGCTCCAAGGGGCAGCAGAACCCCCCAAGCACCTCTGAACGCAGACACTGCCATCGTGTCTGCAGAAAACAGGTGCCCAGAGAGGTGGTGGATGGCTCCATCCCTGGAGACGTTCAAGGCCAGGTTGGACGAGGCCCTGAGCAACCTGATCTAGTTGGAGATATCCCTGTTCCTTGCAGGGGGGTTGGACTAGATGACCTTTGAAGGTCCCTTCCAGCCCGAACCATTCTATGATTCTATGAAAACAGCCAGAAATGGGTTTTGCTGGATTTTAGGAGTGTCCAGGAGGGGACTTCACCCTCTCTGGCAACTGGATCAGGTCCAGACAAGCATTTTCTATCCGTCTCATTAGCTGGACACACGCTCCCGGCCCCGGTTCTCGCAGCCCAGGGGCTGCTGGCTGCGATCTGCTCCCGGGAAGTTCTCCGCTTGGCTGCTTTGACTCAGCTGCAGTTTGGACAAGACCAGACCAGCAGGGGGGAAAATCTCCCAAGAAAAAAAACATTCCCTGAGCACGAGAAGTCTCCGTGTCTCATTCTCCAAATCAAAACCTAACGCACGGAGCAGAAATTCCTCGCGAGTTCCAACAAGGGTGAGCTGAGCCCCCAGGACAGCAGCAGGAGGAAAGGAGGCAGACTATCTGCACCACACCACGACCGTGGGGAAAACATTTAATAATTTAATTTAATTAACGGCCTCATTCCAATTGCAATAAAAAAAAAATCCTGGCAATACTGCCTCCTACAGAACCCCACTTGGATCCTCAGCTAAAAAAAGAGCAGCAGCACACGGCCCACTGCGTTCCGCACGCTGGAGACGGCGAGCGGAGCCGTGCGGATAAAGAAAAGGATGCACCACGCAAGGAACTGGGAGGAAACTCCCAGTATGGATCAGGCTTGCACATACGGAGCGGAGGCAGGATCCAAGCACCAGACTCAGCTGGCAGACAGGGAAGAAAACCAGTAAGTTCACCCAGTGCGGAGTGAATGAGCGACGGGGGGAACTTCGGAACATCCAGTTTTACCAGTGACTGCCACCCGCACGCAGCAGCCAGGAAACGTGGAGCTGTTTTCCAGAAGAGTGATGAAATAAACCCACCACGTGTGGGTCACAGGAACTGTGACCATCACCTGTGTGGTTTCCCAAAGGAAATCTACCTGCGCGCGGAGACCAGCAAAAACCAGACACGGCGTGTAAGAAACAGCACTGGTCCCACTGGGTAAGAGCATGAAGCACCTTCCTGGAGGAGACTGGAAGAAAACGCCTCGGCTTCGAATCACACAACAGCTTCGGGAGGCAGAACTTCATGAGCTTTGTCAGGACCTCAAGGAGAAAAGTCTGCCACGGGAATTTTAAGCGGAATTACACGCCAAAATCGAACCCAAACAATGCCTGGGACGCCCCTCCAAGCACCGCGGGCTTTTCACCTCATCTTCCTCAATCTGAAAAGGGGATTCTTGCCCTCTGCAGTGCTTACACACCCCCTAAAAGCTGAGCAGGTCCCTCAGGGAAACTGCTGGAATCTGCTCCGGAGGCACAGTGCTGGAATCTGCTCCGGCACAGGGATGGCGGCGTGACGGCGAGCGTCGCGAGCCGCCGCTGCCGGCGGCAGACGAGGATATTTCACGGGCGCGAGTCGCTTCGTTGCACCCTCTCCTCCAGCCTTGCTGCACTAGAATCAAGTTTTTTGCAGGAATTTTAACGGGTTGGTTTATGTCCTCTCCAAAACACAGGCCCTTCCAGCACAGCGAGTCCTGGAGGCAGCTTTTCTCACAACCCTCTCCAGCTCTCACCCCCACGTCGCGGACAGCCCCGACGGCGACACGAAGCACTGCAGCCACCAAACCCTGAACATCTGCGGTCCCTACTCACCCCTGGCCTGGCCAGCGGCCCTTGTATTTCATCAGTCACTTTCCCTGTGCCTCAGTTTCCCTCCTCGTCAAGCCTGGGCTAAGGGCACAACGCTCAGCACCTTTAGGAAGCTCTAAAGATTGAAAGCACGAAAGGGTCACTAACCATGAATAGGACCTCCGTCCCTTCTTCCCGGTGTGATCCTCCCACTGCATTCAACCAATAAAAAGCCTCCTAAAAGGAAACAGAGGGAAAACAATTACGTCCAGGGCAACAGTGACCTGAAATCCCGGCTCCACCGCTCGCCCTGCACGGCTGGAACACCTTGCACCCTCTGCTACTCTCTACCACCAGTTTGGGGACCTGCTCCCTCATCCCAGAACCCTGTGACCGAACCACGGGCAGGACTCCCAGGTCCTGCTCTCACCTCCCAGGTGCTTGGCCTTCACCAGACATCCGTGCCTTCTTCCTTGGAATGGAAGGAACTGGTTTCCCCCCAGGCCATTCCTGCCCCACGGCAGCCCAGTTCGCACCATTCCCGGACACAGAGGCACAGCCACACCGTGACACTAAGAGACGCTGCTCTGAGCCGTTTCCAAAGGTTTTATACTTTTCCTTTCCCTTTCCTTCCTTTAAACCAACACCACGGAACCGAGTGGAAAAGGGAAATGACTATTTTTACAGTTATTTAACAAAGCCGGCGCGGCAGGCAGCAGAAGGATGGTGCTAAACGGGGTGGAAATGGCATTTGCCTGCTGTCTCCTTTTATCATTATCCACATTCCTGGACTGGATGAGCGATGCCTCCGCTGACAGACTCGACCTCATGCCACAAGACTCGGGATCGTATTCCCGAGGCAGCGTCGGAGCCGAGAGGAGAAACTGAACCGACCCAGGGTCGGCGTCAGAGCGACTGTGCTGGGAATCCCTTTGCAGCCCGATTCGGAGCAGGGCTCACAGCCCTACGTGACCAGGGACCTCGGGAAGGGCCTTCCTCAATCCCACCCGGAGAGGAGCTCGTTTTCAATCATTCCATGCAGGAACACCTGCATATACAGGAAACCAGTTCTGGATTTGACACGCAAGCACCTCTTTCTACGAGGAGCGGCGGGGAGCAGGCAGCCAGCTCCGCTCCCGCCCGGAGCATGGCTCAGGATGGGAAACCGAGCCCTCCTCCGCAGTCCCGAGCCCAGGAAGAACAACTTTCACCCAGCTCTGGCCTGGGAGCACGGCACGGCGTGCTGGAGCTCACAGGAGGAGACCCATGGAGACCTCTACCCACGGCCTGATGCAGCGGGCACTCCGTGCCCTATGGATGCCATCAGCGCTCTCCGGAACCTCCTTCTCCAAACAAGGGGCCGAGCTACTGCGCTGGAGCTTTGCCACAGGCAGGAGAAGCTCCCACCTGGAAGAGGCCAGAAGGTGCCATGTCTTCAAGTAGCTGCAGTAGGAGGGAAGGACCCCCATCCCTCAGGGTCTGAGAAGCTGTTTTCCTCCTCAAGATGATGCCCACGGAGACTCTAAGGCTGATAAAGCCTCAACAGAACGGGATGAAACCTGCCTACACCCACAAAGGTCTCACTGAGAGATCTTCTGGGAGGAGAAGACAGGCCACCAGCTCAGGACTCTCACAGACCAGCTTTGGAATCGCGTCAGCGGTGAGACTCGAGGTGCGAAAACCGGGACGTTCCTCTGCATCTTCCTCTCGGGACCGAAAGGGGCTGCTCCCACGGAAGGGTTGTCGCTTCCGGAGGGAGAGAAGCAGCTGTCTGGTTTTTCAACGGGCACGACTCAAACAAGTGCTACTCACAACAGTATCCTGCAGGCTTCGCTGTTTATCCCGCCCATGGAGTCGTAGTAGGTGATGGTTTTTTTCCTGAAGTCGACGACCTGCACAAGGAGAGATCCGTGAATAACACAAGGAGCTCATCTCCTTGCCAGGACACGTGCTGGAGGGAAGCAAGTTTAGAGTCTGGAGAAGAGAAGGCTCCGGGGTGATCTTCCAGCACCTCCCAGTACCTAAAGGGGCTACAGGAAAGCTGGAGAGGGGCTTTGGACACAGGCATGGAGTGACAGGACACGGGGTGATGGCTTTAAACTGGAAGAGGGGAGATTTTCCATGGGATACTAAGGAAGAAATTCTCCCTCTGAGGGTGCTGAGGCACTGGCACAGGTTGCCCAGAGAAGCTGTGGCTGCCCCATCCCTGGCAGTGTGCCAGGCCAGGTTGGATGGGGCCTTGGAGCAACCTGGTGTGGTGGAGGGTGTCCCTGCCCATGGCAGGGGGGTTGGAACTGGGTGATCTTTGAGGTCCCTTCCAACCCAACCCACTTCCATGATTCTATGATTTCCCAGCAGAGAAGGATTTCGGAGGACTTCCAACATGTCCACTCCAAAATCCGCCCTCGCTGCCGGATATTTAAGCATTTGAACCTCTACATGGAGCCCAACCCGAGCGCGTTCCGTTATCCTTATTATCCTTATCCTAAACACAGACAGGTTCACGGAGGCTTTGCTCCACCTGGTGTGTGCACAACCAAGCAGTTCAAGACAGGAACCCCCCCCCCCGGTGTTTTCTCGGGGCCCCACAGTCCCATCTCAGGGCCCCCACGTCCCACTTCCACACCACCTTTCCGGGCGGTTCAACAAGCCTCCGCGGAGGTCCGAGCTCCGGAGGGTGACGCAGCCACCCGCGATCCGTTAGCGCGCGGCGCCGGCAGCCAAGAGGGGGAACGGAACAAACCAGGGGCAGGAGGTGGAGAAGCTGGGCACTATCTGCCCTCTAAATCTCTCCAAAACGATCCCGTGGCAACGTCTCTAAAGGTGAGTTTGTGGGAAAGTGGAAACGAGATCTTTCTCCGGAGAATACGTGAGCCTAACGTGACCTTCCACAGCTCCTTGGATTTTTTTTTTTTTCCTTTTTAAAGACTAAAACAGCACAAAAAAGTTGCAGCTACCTTTTAACTCACTCTAGACTTTGATTTTAGCCACAAACACCAATTTTTCCCCCACGTCAACAACCTGAAAAAGTGCATCGCTCGAGAGCCGGGGAATTTTTTATGGGATCACCTGCTCCGGTTGTGCCCCACTGCGAATAACCAAAGCACTCACTGCCAGGCACCAGTGCACTCCCAGGTGAATGGGCACCAGGAGGAGATCCACGGAGAAGATATCCACTTTTTCGTCCACCGTTTCACAGCCTGGTACCCCGCCGTTTTAATTTGGTGAAGAAGAAAGTATTGAAGGCTGTGAACTGCCGGCAAAACCCTTCTCTTTGCTCCGCTCCATCAGCAAATTCATGTAGAAATTGATGATCTGGGAAAGAAGAAAAAGCATCCAGGATGTGTTTAGTGCGGACACTTCTGCACAAGGCGCTCCGCCCCTGTGAAAATTTAGGTGAGAAACTGGTTTTGCCCCCACTGGTCCCTCTGAAAATCTGTCTCCAGGGGATTTACAACAGCTCCACAGCCTTAAAAACCATCAAAAAATCCAGAAAGATTGAGGAATGCAGTCTTTGATATTTAAAAATTACCTTTTTTTTGGGCCCTTATCATGTCCCAAGGTCATGTCCCACTCCTCCCAATATTATTTCTTCTTCACTTGCCTGGTCTAGCCCAGGGGTTCTCCTGAGATTCGCCGCTCCGGAGCGCAAACCACAGCCCGCACCCACTGTTGGCTCTCGGATTTCCTTCAGCACGGAGAAGGCAGAGCGTTTGTTCGCTCCGACCTACTTCCCATTGTCCAAGAAAACCATTTTCTTGGCCCAAGGAAGACCCCTCACCTCATCGTTGAGCCAGTTCAGGTTATTGAGGGTCTGAATGTCCTTCCGAGTGATCGTAACCGAAAAGCTTCGCTGAGGACCTCGTCCTGGTTCCCCGCCTCGGACACGTTCTTTATTTCCTTTTCCTTTCCTACAGGAGGACACAGAGAGCTCCTGCTATTCCCCTTGCAAAGGCGGGATTCAAAGCCAGCTTGATCCTTTTTGCTCCTCGGAGGACCAAAAGGGAAGAGCTGTTTCTGTGCACGGACGTCAGGGAATCACATCCGTGTTTCCATCTGTTTGTGGACACCAGATCCAAGCAGCGTGTCACCTCGGTGATTTCGGGGACTCCTCTTCGCCGTCAGCCGACTTGCATCCTCCTTCTCTTCTGGGACCACCGTGACAGGAATCTCCTTCTCAAGGGGGTACTCGGAGATTTAAATCCACCAGATCCTGCACGGAGTGTTTCCTGTTCCTGCAACCGCTGAAGGAGAGACCTTTGATTAGGTTGGTGCCCACGGGAGCCGCCTCTCCGGGGCTTCCAGGGGAGCTACATCCCGAAGACCAGCACTGGGCACGGAAGGGGAGTGTTGACCCTGGCAGCGACGCTCCAAGAGCCCTTGCCAAGGGAAGAGGATGCAACAAAGACACCAGAACCCCCCAAGGAGTGGATTTTTGTCATTTTTCCCCATTTCCAAGTTCCTTTCTATTCCGTGGTTTAACGCTTGGGCCCGCCGAGAGCGCTCCGTCGGGAATTGCTGCTACCTGGCTTTGCAGCTGTAAGGCCAGAGCCTTCTGCTCCTCGATCTGCCGCCACCTCTCCCGAGCTCGGGAATCGTAGACGCTGGTCCTGGGAAGCAGAGTTTGCGCGAACAAATCAGCGTTCCGTTTCCGCTCGCGACGGGAAAACGGGGCAGAAAACCTGAACTTACAGTTCTTTGATCCACAGCTCCGCCTGGAAGAACGGGAGGCTGGAAAAGGGGAGAAAGGACAGGTGTAGTGTTCTCCTTCACGTGGAAAGGAAGGAATTCCCTGAAAAGGGATTTGGGGGAATTATCCAGAGCGATCCGCAGCCGGCTCTCAGGAAAGGGGTTTGATTCATCACACGAGTTCCCGTGACTACAGCAAACTCTGCTCTCTTCTCCAGACGCCCAGAAAGCCACCGGCGCTCCGCATTCCCACCTTTCCGTGGAATTAAAGCCGGTGCAACCCACCCTCCCTCCAGGTACCACCTGAAAGCCTCTTACCTCGGTGCTGGAGTTCTGGAATCCTTTACCTTGAGCAAATGACAGAGTCCGACCCTAAAGAGAGGAAAGTTTATGGAATATTGTTCTCCTCACCATTACTACCCACTTCCACGAGTGCTGGAGGACCCCAAATCCAGACAGAAAGGGAAAAAACGGGCTTGCTCCACACATTTAAGTTGATTAGAGGTTTTGGGATTTTCCTTTTGGGTTCTGTTTGAGTTCAGCTGGAGGTTTTTTACCTTCAGACTGCGTATTTGATGCTGGTAGATCTTCTTGCTGGTGCTGGGCTGTGGAGTTACTGGATTCAAAGATGCTGGAGGGGTAACTGGGGGCAGAGTAGAGCGACGGTTTGCGCGACGGCTGCTCCCGTGCTCCGAGGATGCTGGTTGCTGGACTGGCTGGTGCGATGCCGTGAGCTTCAAACAGCTTCGAGTTCTTGCTGGGAGTTTCCTTCACGACTGTTTTGCTGGAATTTGAACACCTGGACCTAGGAACAACAGGAAGGAAGTTCCCAGCGAACCACCGCGGTGTGTTGGCTGAGGAGGAGCATTTTACACACTCACAGATGGAAGGGGAACAGCGAAGAGGGCTTGGAAGTGGAAAACTGTTTTCCTGTGACCATCTGGAGCAACTGCCTGTAGATCTCGCGCTCTTCCTCCCGAACAGTCTGCGGGGAAACAAGCAGATATGTCCAACCAACATGATTCCAACACAGACACCAGGAATTGTGAGCGGATACGCATGGAAGCGGAGATTTTATGGGCGCAAGCACAGACAGGGGTCTTGGAAAGTTCAACCATCAGCCTTGACCAGACCAACCGCAGTCGGAGAGTGACCCTGAGCAGAGCTGAGGCAGCTTCCACCCGGCAGAAGGAGCAAATCCAGCTCCAGACAGTTGGTCAGATCCAACTGGAGGACTCCTAAAGGTCTCCTGAGGAGATCCTCAGAAAAACCCACCCACCAAACGGTCTCCCGGCCTGTCCTTTACCTCTTCCGCCGTGCTGACGAACCGGGGAGTTTTCTTGGGGCTGAGGAGGCTGCGGCGACACGGACCGCTCCAGGAAGGACTCGGAGCGGGTTTGATGGGAAAAGCCGACGCATGGCAGTGGTGGTTCGATTTTCCACCAAAACTGTTGGACGTCCCGCTGCCAGGAGAGAAAAAGAAACGCTTTTATTTGATTTTTATTCGATTTCAGGCTTGTTTGAGTCCGTAATCTCCTTCTCCCCCATCCCCAAACCCAGCCAAGAACGGGCTGCCCAACCATGATTGGGAATTACTGTTTCACCCACGTTTTAAGAACCACCTGGAAGCTGCTGGCTCTCCATCCGCTCGATCCGAAGCCGCTCCGAGGCCTGTGCCAAGCGGACGCCGGCAGGTGGCACTGCGAGGCCGAGGAGCCACAGCCTGGCAACCCCTGCCCAGACCTTCCCGCCAGATCCACCAGCTCCCGCTTCCATCCCGGCACCACAAAATGGCTGAGCCTCTCCCGGTGACCCCGCTCCTGGTGGATTTTATTTATCCCTGGCAGCAGACGCCTCCCTCACTCGCTCCTCCCCGCTCCGGCTCGCCTAACAGCCCATAAAAACAAAATACACCATCAATGTGGAGTTTCTCCCATTGAAATGGAATTTTCCCCTGTTTGCAAACAAACGTTGGATACTGCGGGGATTTTCAGGAGCAAAAAGACTTGACCCGGTCCAGAAAGTGTGGAGCAACACCAGTTTACACCAGCTGCAAAACCAGCTCCTGCACCCAGCACCACATGCACTAACCAGCACGTTTTCATCGCCAAACGGCGACATGCTGTTTCCCCCAGTTTCCCAGTGGTGTAACGGTGTTCCCGCTCCCATCCCAGCACTCCGAAGCGATCTGTTACACCACAGAGGCAGGTTACACCACCCCACACCCTCCCAAAACCTGAGCTCACACCCTTTACGCAGCACCTTGGCCCGAGGGAGGTTTACAAACACCACATGGCACCGATGGACGTGGCCAACCTCGAGCTACACAACTATTCCCACCCTTAATTCCCTCCGGATCGACACCAGTGTGGGGAAAATCCCCCCCTGAAGCCCCCACAGGGCTCGGCAGGGAGGGCAGCTCGACTCACCTTGGGTTTTTCCGAGCTTCCAGGTAAGAACTCGGCTCACCCTCGGCTTCTGCGGGGTGCCCAGCGTGGGAACCCCCCCTCCACTGCCCGTTGGCACCGGCGCCGAAGGCTCGAGGCTCCCCCACCGCCCGGTAGCTCTCCGGGGTGGGGAGTTCTGCAGGGGAGAGACACAGTCAATAAAGAGCCACATCTTCCTTCCCAAGCTGCTGGGGGAAGGGATCAGCCAAAATCCGTGCTCCGGGGGGAAACACCAGCTTACCCGGGCTGTAGTTGAGGGCGCAGGACGCGTTTCCGGCGGGCAAGCGAAACCACTGATCTTGCTGGGAAAAAACTGCGCGGAGAGACGGGCTTTTGGTCAGGAGACAGCACAGCTCCACCTTAAACCCGGCGGGCGGTGTGAAACCGCAGCTCCTCCCCGGCCACACCATTAAACCAGCAACTGGTGAAGCAGGCTGGTGTAACGACACACTGGGGCTGGTCCGGCAACATGGCCAAAGCACCACGTGATCTCCCATTCCTGCCTGAACTCCGCTCTGCTGGGCACACTGGTGGTTTTATTATGGAATCATGGAATGGGTTGGGTTGGAAGGGACCTCAGAGATCACCCAGTTCCAACCCCCCTGCCATGGGCAGGGACACCCTCCACTACACCAGGTTGCTCCAAGCCCCATCCAGCCTGGCCTGGCACACTGCCAGGGATGGGGCAGCCACAGCTTCTCTGGGCACCCTGTGCCAGTGCCTCTGCACCCTCAGAGGGAAGAATTTTCCTTAGATCCCATCAAAATCCCCTCTTCCAGTTTAAAGCCATCACCCCGTGTCCTGTCACTCCACACCCGTCCAAAGCCCCTCTCCAGCTTTCCTGTAGCCCATTTAGGTACTGGGAGGTGCTGGAAGGTCTCCCAGAGCCTTCTCTTCTCCAGGCTGAACAGCCCCAACCCTCCCAGTCTATTAAGACAAAAACCCAACGCTGATTCCAGCTTGTTACAGGGCAAAAATTATCAGCTTCCCAGCCACGCCGGCGACTCATGGGGACACAAACATGGCGTGAGGGTACACACACGCGTTTGCCGAGCGCGGGTTCATCACCCATGGGGGGATTTCACATGTGATGTCGGTTTGATGCGCTCGTCAGTAACCAACAGCAGGAGTTGGATCTAAGGGAGAAATTCTTCCCTCTGAGGGTGCTGAGGCACTGGCACAGGTTGCCCAGAGAAGCTGTGGCTGCCCCATCCCTGGCAGTGTGCCAGGCCAGGTTGGATGGGGCTTTGGGCAACCTGGTGTGGTGGAGGGTGTCCCTGCCCATGGCAGGGGGGCTGGAACTGGATGATTTTTGAGGTCACTTCCCATCCAACCCATTCCATGATTCCATAAGTGCTCCATGTTACTGAGACGCTGCCACCAGAACCACCCGCCAGTTGGAATTCAGGGCTCGGGGGCCGCTGCGCTGACGGACCCTCCCCACAGGGACACCCCACGGACGGGGAAACGGGAGCACGAGAAGTCCTCGCCCCCCAAAACCCCATCCCCCCCTCCCCAAACCCCATCCCACCCCCAAACCCCAGCCCACCCCCAAACCCCAGCCCACCCCCCCAAACCCCGTCCTGCCCCCAGACCCAGACCGGGGGCCGGTGACCGCGGCAGCCCGGCCCCCCCCCCCCCGCACCTCGCCGTCGGGCGGGCAGGCGGCGCCGCGGTGGGCCCGCGCGGCGCCGGGCCTCCATCCTCACGGGCTCCGCCGCCGCATCCGAGGCAGCGGAGCCGCCGGCAGCTCCCGGCGGAGGAGAAGCGGCGGAGCGGGCGGGCGGCGCCGGTTTTCCTTCTGGAAACGGACAAAAGGAGAAAAACGTCACGGGCCGCCGCGCGGCGCCCGGGGCGGGCGGGTGGGGGTGGCGGCACCGGCCGCGGCTCCCGCGCCCCCCCCGCGCCGCCCCGGGCCGAGGTTCCCCCCCGCCGCCCGCCGCCGTCCCCCCCGCCCGGTCCGGCCTCGCCGCCATACCGGAAGCGGAAGCGTCCCGAGGGCGCGCGCGCCTTTCACGGGCTCGGTGGCGGCAACCGGCAACGAGGCGGCCGGAAACGAAAGTCGGCGGCGCCGGAAGTGACGGCGGAGAGAAGCGGGCGGGGGGACGGGCAGGGAATGCGCATGCGCTGAGGGGGCTGCGGGGACAGGAGGGCGCCCCCCGCGGCGTGGCGGTCCCGGGGGGTCCCGGGGGCGGTGTCACCCCGTGGGGGCTGTGAGGCCGCGTCGCTCCGTGGGATGTTCCCGTGTGGAGCCGCGTGCGCCCGTGGGGCAGCCCATCCCAGTACAGCCCATCCCAGTACAGCCCATCCCGGTACAGCCCATCCCAGTACAGCCCATCCCAGTACAGCCCATCCCGGTACAGCCCATCCCGGTACAGCCCATCTCAGTACAGCTGATCCCAGTAGAGCTGATCCCAGTACAGCCGATCCCAGTACAGCTGATCCCAGTACAGCCCATCCCAGCACAGCTGATTCCAGTACAGCCAATCCCAGTACAGCCGATCCAGTACAGTTGATCCCAGTACAGCCCATCTCAGTACAGCTGATCCGGTACAGCCGATCCAGTACAGCTGATCCCAGTACAGCCGATCCCAGTACAGCTGATCCAGTACAGTTGATCCCGGTATAGCCGATCCCGGTACAGCTGATCCAGTACAGCCGATCCCAGTACAGCTGATCCAGTACAGTTGATGGTACAGCTGATCCTGGTACAGCTGATCCCGGTACAGCTGATCCAGTACAGCCGATCCCAGTACAGCCGATCCGGTATAGCTGATCCCAGTACAGCCAATCTGGTACAGCCGATCCCTACAATCGATTCCATTACAGTCGATCCCTACAGTCGATCCTGTTACAGCCAATCCCATTACAGCCAGTCCCATCACACGATCCCAGTACAGCCAATCCCATTACAGCCATCCCATTACAGCCGATCCCATCACGGGATGCCGATCCCATTACAGTCGATCCCATTACAGTTGATCCCATTACAGCTGATCCAGTCACAGCCGATCCCATTACACGATCCCGTCACGGATGCCGATCCCATTACAGTCGATCCCATTACAGTCGATCCCATTACAGCCATTCCCATTACAGCGATCCCATCACAGGCGCCCGGCTGACAGCAGCTCCGGTGCCAGCGCCGGGCGGGCGATGGTGCCCATTCCTGAGCTCTCCCCCGAGGCCTCCGGCTCTTCTTCTCGGCCGCGCTCTCCCTCGCCGCCCTCCTCCTCTTCCTCACCTTCCTCCCCCCCACCCGCGGGGGGGGCACGCGCCAGGTCAGTGCCCGCTGGTGCCAGCAGGGAGGACATACTGGCACCGGTACGGACACCGGTAAAGTCAACACACCGGCACCACGATGCCCCCCCCACCGTAGCGGGGAGGGGACGCCCTCCCCACCCCCCGCTGCCATTGGGGCCGCCCCTCCGTCCGGGGGCTCCATTTAGAGACGGGTGGAGCGCAGGTGCCAGTCTGCGGGTGCCACTGGGAGAGGGGGGGTGGAACTTGCCGCCCTTCCCACTTTATTTTGCCCAATTCTCCTCTTTTCCAGCCAAGAGATGGCACAGACGCCCGGGACACCGGCACACCGAGAGCCTGGGCACCGGCAAAGCCATCGCCGTCCTCACCTCGGGGGGGACGCCAGGGTAAGGGGCACCCCGGTGCCCCCGCAAGGGTGGTGTACCAGGGTCGAGCCTAATTTGGGGAGAAACTGGGTGAAAATGGGATTTTGGTGGCTTTGAGTCGTAGTTTTGGGGGTGACCTTGGGGGGGGGGGGGGCTGTGGGGTGAGGGAGCCGTGGGGCAGAGCTAAAGGGGGTTTTGGGGTGCATGGGGGGGGGGGGCTGAGGCACGTACCCCGTGCCAAAATTTGGGGGGGGGGGGGCTTAAGGGGGGCGGCAGCACTCTGGCACGGAGCCAGCACTGGGATTGCCTAAAACCGCCGGGATTCAGCCCAAAGTTTGTCCTCTGCCCCGGGGATATGGGGGGGTACCCAGCGGTGGGGGGGGGGACACACATCATCCAGCCCGCGGGGGTCTCCGCTCGGTGCCCCCCCCCACCGCCGCGCTGTCACCCGGTGTCATGCGGCGCCGCCGCTAAATGTCACCCGGGTAAAAATAACCCAAAAATAACCCGGGCAGCTGCGGGGCCGGTGCTGGGGTGGGGGGGGAGGGGGCATGGGGGGAGTCTGGGGGGGCCAAGCGCAGCACTGGGGCAAACACCACCTTTGGGGGTCCCCGTGGTGACGCTGCCCGCCTCCCCCAGGCATGAACGCGGCGGTCCGTGCCGTGGTGCGGGTGGGCATCTACACCGGTGCCAAAGTCTACTTCGTGCACGAGGTGGGTGCTGACCAACGCCCCCTCCCAGTATTCCCAGCGCCCCCCAAACCTTACTGGGGGTTATTCCAACACCGGGGGGGGGGTGTGTGTGTGTCCCGTCATGCCAGGGCTACCAGGGACTGGTGGACGGTGGGGACAACATCAAGGAGGCCACGTGGGAGAGCGTCTCCATGATGCTGCAGCTGGTGAGCGCGGCTGAGCGCGGCCAACTCGGTGCACCGACGGCACGGGGTGGGGGGGTCGGGAAGGGATACGGTGTAACCTTACGCCACGGCACCGGGGTCAAGCCTGAAAATAACCCGCAACCGGAGCCGGGATGGATGGATGACGGATACGAGGGTGCCAGGGGGGTTCCGCAGGGGGGCACGGTCATCGGCAGCGCCCGCTGCCAGGATTTCCGGACGCGCGAGGGACGCCTGAAAGCCGCCCGTAACCTGGTGAAACGTGGCATCACCAACCTCTGCGTCATCGGCGGCGACGGCAGCCTCACCGGTGCCGACACCTTCCGCGCCGAGTGGAGCAGCCTCTTGGCCGAGCTGGTGAAAGTGGGTACGTGTCCGTCCGTCCGTCCGTCCGGATGCTCCAAGATTTCTTCCGCGGGTGTGAAAAGAAAAAGGTTTTGAACCAAAATCAGGGCGTCTGCGCCAAAACCAAGAGGTTGTACACAAACTGGTGGGTTTTTTCCCTCCGTGCCGGAGGTTTGTGCCGGCGTTTGGCCCCGTGGGGATGGTTTTATGGGAGGGAGGGGGGACACAGAGGGAAAAGGGGGTGTCCCACCCTGTGCCAGGGGGCATCACGGCGGAGGAGGCGAAGAGGTCGAGTTACCTGAACATCGGGCATGGTGGGCTCCATCGACAACGACTTCTGCGGCACCGACATGACCATCGGCACCGACTCAGCGCTGCACCGCATCATGGAGATCGTGGACGCCATCACCACGGCCCAGAGGTGAGGGGACCCCCCCGTGCCCCCCGCGCCGGGGGGACCCAGGTTGTCCGCACCCCATTCCGGTTCGCCGTGGGGTGAAACTCGTGTCTCCCGCAGCCACCAGCGGACTTTCGTGCTGGAAGTGATGGGTCGCCACTGCGGGTACGTCCCCGCGCTGCCACCCGCATCCGCTTCCAGATTAAAAAAGTGGGGGAAAAAAACCCTAAACTGCCTTTTTTTCACCACTCCAGCTACCTGGCGCTCATCACCGCCCTGGCGTGCGGCGCCGACTGGGTCTTCATCCCGGAGTCCCCTCCTGAGGATGACTGGGAAGATCACTTGTGCCGGAGGCTGACGGAGGTAGGATGGGCTGGATGGGCTCCGGTGGGCACCCCATACCGTTCCCGGTGTCACCCCCTGGCTTCCCCCCCCAGACCGCGTGGGCGGCGCGGCTGAACATCATCATCGTGGCCGAAGGCGCCATCGACAAGCACGGCAAAGTCTCACCTCCGACGACATCAAAGCGTGAGCGGGGCAGGGCAGGGAGGGCGACCCCTTTGGTTTCATTCCGGCCTTTTCCCGGCCCGCCCGGGGCGGATCCAGGCACGTCCCTGTCTTGCAGCTGGTGGTGAAGCGTTTGGGCTACGACACCCGGTCACCATCCTGGGCCACGTGCAGGCGGCGGGACGCCTCCGCCTTCGACCGCATCCTGGTAGGCAGCTCCCTCCCGCCCCGATCCCGGCGGAAAAGGGGGTCCAGGGGGGGTGACGTCCCTGTCCCCGTGCCGCAGGGCAGCCGGATGGGTGTCGAAGCCGTCATGGCTCTGCTGGAGGGGACCCCCGACACCCCCGCCTGCGTCGTCAGCCTCTCGGGCAACCAGGCGGTGCGCCTGCCGCTGATGGAGTGCGTCCAGGTGGTGAGTACGGGGGACGGCACCCCCGGAGCCCCCGGGATCCCCACTACCGGCTGCGCTGCAAACCCAGCCGGCGCGGTGCAAACCTGGCCAGCATGGTGCAAACCCGGCCGGTGCGGTGCAAACCCAGCCAGCATGGTGCAAACCCAACCGGCACGGTGCAAACCCAGCCGGCGCGGTGCAAACCCAGCCGGCGCGGTGCAAACCCAACCGGCACGGTGCAAACCCAGCCGCGCGGTGCAAACCCAGCCGGCGCGGTTGCAAACTCTGCCGTGCGGTGCAAACCCGGCGGTGCGGTGCAAAGCCACGTGGTGTAATGCAAACCGGTTGGGATGGTGCAAACCCCAGTGGGTTCGATGCAAAGCCGCACGGTGTGGTGCAAACCCAGCCGGCACGGTGCAAACCCAGCTGGCACGGTGCAAAGCTGCACGGTGTGGTGCAAACCCAGCCGGCACGGTGCAAACCAGCCGGTGCGGTGCAAACCAGCTGGCACGGTGCAAAGCCGTGCCGTGCGGTGCAAACCCAGCCGGCGCGGGTGCAAACCCAGCTGGCATGGTGCAAAGCCGCGCGGCGTGGTGCAAACCCAGCCGGCGCGGTGCAAACCCCCCACCTTTGGCCCCCGCAGACCAAAGACGTGACGAC